>NC_090267.1:145368959-145673209 GCF_040414725.1 Anabrus simplex | reverse complement strand
CAACATTATCGAGATCATTTTCCAGTTGCTCACAATCTTGTAACTTATTTATTACTCTGTACAGAATAACATCATGTACAAAAGGCCTTATCTCTGATTCCACTTCTTTACACATATCATAGCCTTTAACAGGACCGTACTTAGTGCGGGGGTGGGGGTGGGGGCGGGGAGGTGAATTGGTGGATAAATTCCCCTCCGGAAATTTTAAAGTAGGTATATAACTTTTGATTAATTGTGGCAACCATGTAAATGAAGATTGGAAGATTGTAGGTAGCTTATTGTTTTCCTTTTAATTTGAACTAAGCATTTGCCAACAATGTGTTGACGCTTCCATTAATAAATATATAATATGAATGGGTGAAAACCATAACGGTATAAGTGACATTTCTTTAAAAAATGAGTTAAGTGCAGGATGTAACTCCAGGAGGATGTATCCTTTCACCAACCAGGAGATACAAGTGATAGCGGTAATATTCTGCGCTCTAGTGATGGGTGGTGTAACTACAAATACCATGCTTTATATGAGTGTTGAAGATGTTTAAATGTCTTTTTCTCTGAATGACCAAAATGTTACTTATACCGTTATGGTTTTCACCCATTCATATATAAGATTTTCTTCTAAAAGGAATCATCCTGAACCAATGGACTTCATTTTTGAACTTAACATTTTGCGACAGTGATATTTTCTCAACAATACATCGAGTATTGAACGTGTTTACTGTCTCACTAGTAATCACTACCACACCAGAACGCTCTTTCTTTCATCCCTGAAATATTTAAATGGTTGTTTGCAGAATATGACTGCACAGGAATGATTGAATGTGTTAGCTCTTCTGTACTGTATATTCACAAAGAAAAACATGTGACAGTAAGAACCTATAACCCATTAGCTGGCCAAAAATCCCAGGAGGCGTCTGCTATTGTAATCAATAATCATCAACATGAATACAAATGTCTTAATTAAATAATTGTGTAATGTTGAAGTTTTAATTTAGTTTCACAATATGCACCCAACAGTATTTTATAGAACTCCTCAACTTTTAATATTTAGTGCAACCCCCCCCCCCCCCTGCCAGAAAATAATTTCTGCTTACACCCCTGGCCATTAAACCCGGGTCTACTAAAGCAGTGGCATTCAATGTGTGATACGCTTACCACTAGGGATACTCGGATTCGTCTGAAGGGGTACGAAAATTTATGGTAGCTTCTAACTGCTTTCAATGAGCAGTTCGGAAATTAGTTGAGCGAGCTCATTTTCAATAAAGTCTTGTTTTGATTTGGTGTTTTCGTCTACCACTACACCGAGTCCGCTTTCCTAACCATTCATTTTAAAATATGCGTCACTTTGTACACCCCATCGACAAGGTATGTAAAAATGCTTACTTCAATCAATCAATCAATCAATCAATCAATCAATCAATCAATCAATCAATCAATCAATCAATCAATCAATCAATCAATCAATCAATCAATCAATCAATCAATCAATCAATCAATCAATCAATCCTGATCTGCATTTAGGGCAGTCTCTCAGGTGGCAGATTCCCTATCTGTTGTTTTCCTAGACTTTTCTTAAATGATTTCAAAGAAATTGGATATTTACTGAACATCTCCCTTGGTAAGTTATTCAAATCCCTAACTCCCCTTCCTATAAACGAATAAATTTTATTTCCAAGGTTACACCCAGGTCCATGAAGATTCCAGTGAGAGCACACACACTGGATATCACAGACTAAATAACCTAAACCAACCAATGCCATCGCAAGTTTTTTGAAGTATACCATTTATCCTTTTATCAAATGTACGATAATTGTAAACTCATCCTTTTTTAGACAGAACAGTAGTATGCAAGCCAAATGTTTTGTGTATGATACATGTTAACACTAGTTACTAGTCATGACAATTCAAATCAGCCAGATGTTTCTATGATATTTTTACTCAAACATGCTGCATTGCTCTTTTAAAATTTTTTGTTACGAAGTCCACTCATTCAGTTCGGTTTTTTTTCAGTAGCAATGTATATAATACAGTTGTAATTGCAGGAATAATAAGTGTACTCGTTTATATATATCATTGCTAGGCAATGAAAACCTCGTAATTACAATCACTAGAAAACCACGTTTCTCCATCTCTTTTTGTGAAGGCTTGCCGCGTTGCCTGAGAAGGGAACACAAGACCCCAATGGTCGAATAATTGGGCTATCGTTAAGCACTGAAAATGTCGGGAACAGTTCTCCGGTCATTGCTGACCGCTCAGTTTTAGGCTTCTTCTGTAAACTTTACTCCGGAAGAGTCGCGAGGTTTGCTTTGCCCAGCGACCATATCTATGTATATACGTAGTATATGAAATACGCTTTTTTTCTGTACATTGCTCAGAATTTAGAAAGGATGGTATTTCTGTATCGGTCGTCTCTACAGTAACAAGGAAATGCACTTTTTAATTGTACGTAATTTCTGTCTATCTATGTAGAAAAGGTCGACGAGGAGGAGATGGCCATATTACAAACAGAAATATAATCTGAGCCAAAATGAAGGACAGTAATCGGATTGCTCAAAGGTGGTCATTAGACAATCCAGGTTTTTGTGAGTGTCTGCATAAAGCTGAGCATTCCGTCCAGTAGCCTACTTTCAAAGACATAGCATCAGTGATAAAACAATGATTAATGCTATTTGTTTTACATCCCGCTAACTACTTTTGACGATTTCCTGAGACGCCGCGTTGCCGGAATATTGTCTCGCGGGAGTTATTTTACGTGTCAATAAATATACCAACACGAGACTGACATGTTTGATCAATTATCATCATCAAATACCGCCTAACTGAGCCAGCGTCGAACCTGCCAAGCTGGGGTCAGAAGGTCAGCGCTTCAAGCGTCTGAGTCTGTAACCGTACGTATGTACGACTCCCGAGTTTTTAGGTTAGGAAATTTTCGTATATAGTTTGTTAGGTTAAAATCATGTAATTTTGTTTATTTATAATGTATAAACGTAATATTATAAGAAGAATGTATAGTTAGGGAATATTGCATATGTTCATCATTATATTTTGTATAAATTTCCGTTTGGGTAAGAGTCCGTAAATATGGCCTAGCCGTAAGGATTGTGCAACTGGGAAAACTGCGACTATATCGGGAAGGACGGTTGAAGTCAGTTGGATGTGTTGCAACAAGTGGCTTGAAAACACGGGGTACGGCAGGTTGTATCGGTTGAAGAATTGGAGTGAATCAATGTGGACATACATGAGTGGACGATCTATGTCACATCATATACTCGATAGCCAATGCGAGGGCTTTGTTTTGAGCGAGGTTTGTGTTGACAGAGTGACGCGGGAAGAAGTGCCGGTGTGAGCGTTGCTACCACTAAACTTTTCAGGACGCGATTACCACGTGTAGCAAGCCTATATAAGCATGTACGCGTGTGCGGCAAGTCATTCTGATTCGAACTCTAATGCTGTTTCTGATTGTGTTTCTGTCTCTGATTCTGTGTGTTTCTCACTCGGACCGGCGCGCGGGAGCTACTTTGCGCATAGTCCTAGGCAATGTTGTATTGTTCTTGAGTATCGTTTTCGGAGTGAGCACGCTATATGTTGCTGATGCTAATGAGTTTCTGGCGGCTGTTAGGTCAAAGACGCTACTTAAGTTTTTTTTTTGTAACTCCAACTCTGTATAATAAGTTGGACTACAATTCTTCTACGAGATTATGTACAGTGGATGTGGTGATGCGTACAGAATCGAGATTCGGTAGTGGATGTGTGTTTGAGCACAGAGCTGATTCTTGGTCGAGGAAATCGTCGGCCGAGTATCCACTTTCAGTTGCAGAAACCTGAGGCGTTACACCAATCTGTGCGGCACTCGAGAAGAACTCAAGACGTCGATGAAGTGTGTAAATAAGGTTAGGGATGCTCTTCGTAAAGAAGGTTGCATCCGTACGTAGAGAAAGTCGTCGTACTTTTCTCTACCAGAATACGATTTTTTGTTCTATAACAGTAGTGAGTGTAGTGGGACTCTTACCTGGAGGTATGTTAAGAAATGTATATATAGTATCAACAATTTTATTGATGGTTTGTAGTGTGTATATTTGCCTTTGTAAATGACAAACGAGTAGGTCTCGTCAAGTAATGATTTGGTTGTTGTTAGTAGTGTGTATATTGCCTTTGTAAACGACAAACGAGTTGGTCTCGTGAAGTAATGATTTGGTTGTTGTTAGTGGTGTGTATATTTGCTTTTGTAAACGACAAGCGAGTAGGTCTCGTGAAGTAATGATTTGGTTGTTGTTAGTGGTGTGTATATTTGCTTTTGTAAACGACAAGCGAGTAGGTCTCGTGAGGTAATGATTAATGTTGGTAGTAGTTGTTTGTACGTTGCCTTTGCGGACGGCAATCAGGAGGGGGTCTCTTTAAGTGATGATTATTGTGGTATTTATTATATTTTTGTTTATTATTTTGGGAGTAAAGTTCTGGTATCAAACTTGCAGTAAATCTTTTTATCAGTGGAGGGAGGATGAACCTGGTATGCTACCTTCATTTAATTTCAGGGGTTATATAGCAAACAGGTAAGGTTACAAAGCAAGTCTGGAGCCTCGTCAGCCTGATGACCGTCGTCTTGAGAGAGAGAGTGGCTCGTTGCTCTACACAATTAAATATTCCTGCAATTGTTTTGCAGGTGGCGCCCATTGTCTTGGTATTTATACTTATTTCACTCCGTTCATTAATTATACCGGTATATATTTTTATTATTTATTGGTAGTCTTCAAATAGTTACAAGTCACTCAGCCCGGCTCGGTGATAGAGGAGTCCGTTTTCATTTCATGTCATGTAAAATTTGAAATTATTGCTTTTTTAATGTACTTTGTTAGGTAGCCTTTCTAGTTAAGGAAGCATCTCCAAAAATACTCATCGTTGAAAGCTAACTTCTTCCTTTCCTTTCTTGGCCTTTTCTCAGCTATCCGTGGTCGGTACGTACGTGAATTAGGGCCTGTTTTACGGTCGGATGCCCTTCGTGACGCCAACCCTATGTGGAGGGATGTTATGAATATTTTTGAGGGTTTAGTAGTCGATGTGTTATGTGCAGGTGAAGGTGTGTATTCAGACGATCACGAACCTCAGGTGATCGAATCCGGGGACCTATGATCCGAAGACTATTACTCTGACAATTCAGCCAAGGAGCCGGACTCATTATTCAAAGCTAACTGAACATAAAATAGTACAAAACTCTATAACGAGAGCAAGTTGATTTCGCTACCGTAGTCAATAAGTACGCCAGTGGACAACAGGCTAACCCTGAATTGGTATAGTGGACTTGAGTCACGGGTCAAAATGTCCTAAACATTAAAAAATAAAAAGGTCATACTAGCTTAATACCATAAGTAAAACATAATTTAATTATTTTACGAATTATTGACTGCACAGAACATAAGAAATATTTATTTTACATAGCATTATGTCTCATGTTCATAAATGGGACTAAAAGTAACTTGTAACAATTACATTCTCAGTA
Organism: Anabrus simplex; assembly: GCF_040414725.1. Taxonomy (NCBI): domain Eukaryota; kingdom Metazoa; phylum Arthropoda; class Insecta; order Orthoptera; family Tettigoniidae; genus Anabrus; species Anabrus simplex. The sequence goes on along the minus strand of NC_090267.1, from coordinate 145,667,715 downwards.
ATTGTTACTTATAATCGTTACGTTAAAAAAGTAAATTTTACTTGAATTTACTTCTTGAAATAAAATTGTAATCGTTACGTTCTAGCAATCAGTACTTTCTGCTTAGTTATTGATATACGTCGCACGGAAGCAGAAAAGGGAGAAAACGGTGAAGATAAGTTTTCAGTTCTACTACAGCAGAATCAGTAGCTTCATCAGTGCTGAATGAGGCACTTTTTTATCCCTCTATTACTCCCAAAGGCATCGTACTTATCCCAACAATGTTCTTAAAAATAAACGCAGGTATTCCCTCAAGTACATCTAGGGCGACTTTCCAGTAAATATAAAGATGAGAGCGTGTTTTTCTTGGGCTATTTAAAACTATGCCGGCCCCGTGGTGTAGGGGTAGCGTGCCTGCCTCTTACCCGGAGGCCCCGGGTTCGATTCCCGGCCAGGCCAGGGATTTTTACCTGGACCTGAGGGCTGGTTCGAGGTCCACTCAGCCTACGTGATTAGAATTGAGGAGCTATCTGACGGTGAGATAGCGGCCCCGGTCTAGAAAGCCAAGAATAACGGCCGAGAGGAACCGTCGTGCTGACCACACGACACCTCGTGATCTGCAGGCCTTCGGGCTGAGCAGCGGTCGCTTGGTACGCCAAGGCCCTTCAAGGGCTGTAGTGCCATGGGGTTTATTTAAAACTATACAGTACGAGCTGTTCTGCGTGCCTTCAGTTGATATGCGACGAGATTTCTCGGAGACAACCAGAACATCCATTTCTGTCATCCAAACTCTTTACTCAGTTTATTTTTATAGACGAAAACAGTTCTTACGCATCCTGCCCTAAATTCCATCTAGTAGCCAAATGTTTCGGGATAAGTTAGTGCGGCTGTTCGTTTGGAAGATTTGGAGAAAAACGTGGAAAACCCTTCTAAAGTAGTAAAAAAAAAAAGAAAAACCTTCACTTGCTTGTTGGGTTGCGCGGTGCTCGATAATCAAGTTCAATTGATGAGTGTTGCCCGCTTATCACATTCGAATCGTCATACAGCACCTCTGAGCTTTTACTTTTTCAGGGGACTTATTCACCTCCAGTTTATCTAGTTCGGCGAATAAAGCTTGACTAATTCCGTATATACGTAATTTTCACACCAGATCCTCAGTGATGGTATCATTTAAATACAGTCATCATTGTACTGTATATCCAAATGGCAACACAGATGATAAGGCGAAAATTAAGATCTAGTGTCGAAAACATTATTAATGTGATACTCAATTTGTTCTTCTATTTGCTATCAAAGTTGTCAAGAAAGAGGTGTGGGAAAAAGTACTGTGCCCCCTTTCCCCGACCTAAGAGTCCACCGGTCGCCACTGCAACAGGTTAACCAAACAGATCTTCAAATATCTTTGGAACAAGAATTCAACAACAACATGGATTCATGAAGTCAAGAATGATTTGGAAAGAAACAATATAAGAGAAGAAGCAGCAGCAACAGAGAGGGATATATATATTTAGAAATAAAGTGTTAAAAATGGAAGGATTCCAAGATCGAGAGGGAAAGAAAATATGCTCAAAATGATCCGTGGAGAATAAAAGGGGACATAGTGAGCAGATGAAGGAGTACTTGAGGATGAAGGAGGAACAACAACTAGAAGACCCTAATGGAGAAATAATAATAACAATAATAATAATAATAATAATAATAATAATAATAATGCTATGATTATGGTTTTGACGTCCCCATAACTACTTTTTGAAGGTTTTCGGAGACGCCAAGATGCTACAATTTTGTCCCACAGGAGTTATGTTACGTACCAGCAAATCTACCGACACGAGGCTGACGTATTTGAGCATTTCAGAAACCACCGGACTGAGCCAGGATCTAACCTGCCAAGTTGGGCTCAGAAGGCCAGCACCTCAAACTTCTGAGCCACTCATCCCGGGAACTGTAATTGTACTGATTACTTGTTAAAAAAGTAACCTGTAATTGCAATTAAGTAATATATTTCTGAGAAAATTGTCTTAAATGCCGCTGCCTTTCCATTCTTAAGCCATGTAAGCAAATTTTCACCAAATGAAATTAAAAATTAGGAAATATCATAATCTCTTAGATATAAAATGCTTATTTTAATCTTAATTCATCCTCAGCATTAAAATGTATCTTAGGTTTCTCTTAGTATAATCTACGTTTCTGAATTGTTAGAAGTAATTTTATCTCTCCTAGATTTTTAGTTTGTAATACTTCTTTATTCTCAATATGAAAATGTATCTTACTCTCTTTTATGTATTCTTGTTATTAGATTTTGTATATTAATGTATACATTTAAGTAACAGTGGCAGTTAGTTACATCCAAAGGAACCTTTGGTCCAACGTGTAATTGACTTTGTCGTAACTACAAACACGCACACAGGAGATGTTGTCAATGGTGTACACCGTTTTATTTACAAATTATATACACGTTACACACACACACACTAATGAACTGCTATAAAGAACAAAACGCTACGAAGAAGACGAAGAAGATGAAGAAAAAGAAGAAGAAGAAGAAGAAGAAGAAGAAGAAGAAGAAGAAGAAGACTGCCACATTAGCATGTCAATCAACTACAACACAACAAAATCACAACATGAGTACACACACTGAATTTGACTAGCGACTTTCACTAACAATTCTAGCTAACAACTTTACACCGTCTCTTTATATACCTTGCCTGGTCAGGCTTCTAGAAAAGTATGACACAACATGTCTTCTCCAATTTTCTCGAGTCTCCAATAACCTATTTACAAATTAATAGAATGTTCTATACTACTCTAGTGACAAAAGTGCGTTGTTCTGGACTAATACCCTGTGTTGCACAACATTACATTGGATTTATACATCATATTTACAGGTAATAATGAAGTATATACAATTAATTACGTGTTCTTACATTAAATAAACTCTTATTAATATACATACAACAGATGCATCGTGACATAACCTCACATGTTTTGTTACACAAGACATCATATAGCACACAAATAATAAATGGCACGATCACGATTTATACCAAATAAAGTCCGTGCATAACTACGTAAATAATAATAATAATAATAATAATAATAATAATAATAATAATAATAATAATAATAATAATAATAATAATAGACGTAAACAACTTCATAGCCACACCTCACAAGTCATAATAATATAATAACACCTTCTAACCGAGCTCGATATTTTTACTATCTACCCATGGGTTTAGAGAATTGTTTCCAAGTTATACTAGTCCATTAGACTTGCATCAACTTTAAATTAGTACATTTGTAAAATGCTTGCCTTAGGCAATCATAACTGAATTCCATCGATTGCAAATGTTAAACACATTCTAGTTCTAAGGCCTTTTCAATCACCAGCGTCTTGAAAAGCTGTGGCAACCAAATGATCCCAATGCCACACTGCGGCACAACATTATTTTAAGCAGTTTATTTATATACTAATACTGGTAATTTCACAATTAAAAAGACCTAAAGACCTTGAATGCTGTAATATTTGCATTCGATGGAATTCAATTATGGTTTCCTTCTGGGAATTTAATATGTGACTTGGTCTAGTTTTCAATACTTCTAACAGTAAAATGTGACAGTGAATGCATGTCTCAATCAACACACTCTTTTATTTCATATCCGACTGCTACAGTAGATAGGTTGACGTTTTCTATGCCTAAAACCCTCGCGGCTGTTTTCCCGATACTGCTCCATAGTAGTTTGTTTCTGCCTTGTAATACTCCTCTAGCGGATATTACACTATAGCACGTAATATTGTGCGTTTAATATTAATTATGTTTCTACTCGCTTATCCGTTAATGTTTCTTATCGATGCTAAGGAATGTATCCACACGGGATACCTTTAACTGCTCATTATTGGTGTCAGTTCGTTTCCCTTTTTAATGATAGCATAATAAATTTTGATAATGTTCGATTTAATCATTTTAGTATATAAATAAACTGCTTAAAATAATGTTTATAATTACAGTTTGAGCAACTACTAGTTAAAGTTTTGTAATATTCTTTGGAATAATAATATCATTGGTTCTTACTTTCCACTAACTACTTTAACAATTTTCGGAGACACCGAAGTGCCAGAATTTTGTCCCTTAGTTCTTTTACGTGCCAGTAAACCTACGACACGAGGCTGACGTATGTGAGCACCACCGGACTGCCGGACTGGGCGAGGAACGAACTTGTCACGTTGGCTCCGCAGCAATCTACCGTGGAGCTTCTGAGCCTGGCTAATTTTGGAAGAGACTGGGAGGTAAATCTAAAAAGCAAGTCAACTTGTAATGTAAATTAGAAATTCTTATGTCGTCGTTTGGCTTGGTATTTAATAACTCCTAAGCTTGTTTGTCGTCGTATGCCTCTACTATCATACTGCTCTTCCAAACTTCGTAACCCTGAGTTCACTATGGCCATATTTCTTGTCCCATCTGGCAGATAATGCGAACGAATACTGTCTTTTTGGTCTATCTCTAGGATAAATCTGAAATAATATTTGGGAGAGTTTTAAATTTTATAACTGAGTTGTCGAAATGTATAATTGAGATGATGTTATAAGTTGTGTGAAGTTAGTTTCATTCCTTCTGACGTAAGGGCTCACTGCGGAAGAAACTACAGAAGGTCGTTTGGGATTTCTGGTAACGAGTTTGAAGGCCACTAACGGCGCTGTTATCAACACGAGCACGTCAACACGGGGAGTGATGATTCACTTCAGTACTGAGAACGTGCATGTAGAGTTTCGTGACATTTTAGCTGCAACGATGCCGAAGCGGAATGACCCTTACTGGGAGGGCTACATAACAGCCCTTTCCGATGGTAAATACAGCTATTCTTCAATCAAAGGAATGTGTAAGAAGCGTGATTTCTTGATATCAAAGAACGGGATCAGTTTTGTATTGAATAAAAGAAGGCAAAGATGGACTGGGCTTAATTCCAGAGGGTATCCACGACACCAGCCATGAGGAAAGTGAAGGCTCTTGTCTCAGGTGCTAACCTTGCCCCCCCAAAGGACTATCACACGTAAGTTGGGGATGTCTGTTTCAACAGTTACACCATAATCAACAAGAACCTGCAATTAAAAAAGCGGCATAAGCGCTGAGTTCACAAGCAGTTACCTCGTCACATTTTGGAACGTCGTACTAAAGCATAATAATAATTAATGTTATTTGCTTTACGTCCGACTAACTACTTTTTAAAGGTTTTTCGGAGATGCCGAGGTGCCGGAATTTAGTCCCGCAGGAGTTCTTTTACGTGCCAGTGAATCTACCGACACGAGGCTGACGCATTTGAGCACCTTCAAATACCACCGGACTGAGCCAGGATCGAACCTGCCAGTTGGAGTCAGAAGGCCAGCGCCTCAACCGTCTGAGCCACTCAGCCCGGCCCGTCCTAAAGCAAGAAAGCTGTATGAGGGCTATCTGGCAGGGGACAGACGGGAAAAAAATGTGGTGACGTTAGTGTAGACGAAGCATATGTGTTTCTTAGTGACTTTAACAAACCCCGCTCGATTTACTACCGCTATAGAGACGTTAAAAAAAAATCAAACATTGTATAAAAATGCCAGGAAAGTTTTCCAGGGGTTTCATGATCATCGCTGGACACTGCTACAACAGCAAGTTAACCATTCGCCATGTCGCTAATAATGTGAAGGTGAACTGTACATACTATCAGCAAGAGGTTTTAACACCCATTTACTACACAGATATCTCAGAACAGTTAGGGAGGGCGAAAAAGTCAGGTATGGGTACATCAAGATAAAGCATCCAGCCGCACCTCTCGTTCGACTCGTCTGTTCTTAGAGAGAATGGAGATAGAAACTAGAATCCGTGGGCGTAGAGGCGCGCGGCTGTGAGCTTGCATCCGGGAGATAGGGGGTTCGAATCCCACTGTCGGCAGCCCTGACGATGGTTTTACGTGGTCTCCCATTTTCACACCAGGCAAATGCTGGGGTGTACTTACATTAAGGCCACGGCCGCTTCCTTCAAACTCCTAGGCCATTCCTATCCCATCGTCGCCATAAGACCTATCTGTGTCGGTGCGACGTAAAGCCCCTAGCAAAAAAAAAAAAAAAAAAAAAAAAAAAAAAAACAAACAAAAAAGAATCCGTGGATTTCCTTTTACTGATATTCCGGTGAAGGCACCCGATAGGTCACCCATGGACTTCTGTGCATTTGGACTCCTAAAAAGGGCCTTAGGAAATAGATGTCCACGCAATATCAGTGGCCTCTGCTGGAAAGCCTGTCAAGAGGGGTGGGATAAAATAGACATGCTAGCTCTGGGAATTACTGAGCATGATCGTTGGTGGAGACATGACTTTTCTTAAGCTGAAATGAAATGAAATGGCGTATGGCTTTTAGTGCCGGGAGTGCTAATGACAAGTTCGGCTCGCCAGATGCAGGTATTTTGATTTGACTCCCGTAGGCAAGCTGCGTGTCGTGATGAGGATGAAATTATGATGAAGACGACACATACACCCAGTCCCCGTGCCAGTGAAATTAACCAATTATGGTTAAAATTCACGACCCTGCCGGGAATAGAACCCGGGACCCCTGTGACCAAAGGCCAGCACGCTAAACATTTAGCTACGGAGCCGGACTTTTCATAAACTAATTACCCTTCAAACATCATCCCCAGAGATACCGAACGACCTCTTGTAGTAGTGTACATATCTGTGAAGACATTCTGTAGAATGACGTACATTTTGGAAGATGCTGATTTAATTCCTTTGTAATCAAGTAACAACTATGTGTAAGGATTAGTACATTGTATGGATGCACCCAATAGAATCGCCTTTTTTCCCCCTTTCCTTACCCCCCCCCCCATTTTCTGGCCAGCAACATAATTTGTAAAACTTCAATGGCTTTGTCTTGTGCATATGATTCAATTTCAATTTCAGTTCCTCTAATTAATGTACTGACATGAAATGTTGTTTCATGCGTCCGTAAGTTTCACTTCATATTGAATGGTTAATGTTTAGCGCTTTTTTTGGTGCTCAGCTTACCTTAGAGAGCCTAGAGATACCTTGGAAAAGAGAATTTTTAAAAATATTTCGGCGCTGTGTGGAAGTGGTGTCGAACGAATAACTGAACTTACATCTGTAGCTGAACTCTGTGTCCATAGCCCCGTCGTGGGTGGGGGGCTGTAGAATATATCCACGATATCCTCCAGAGCAGTCTGTGCTATACAACAGGAAGTTGAATGGATTAAGAGTCACAATTGTAATGCACGTCTATTGGGTGATTCTCAGGTTGCTTTGAATGCAATTCAAGAAAAATATAATTTAGAGGTCATAACGGCACAGAAGGGAACGAGAGAGCTTATGGACATGCCAAAGAAGCTGCAAACCATCCCTGACTCTCTGTCATTTGCCAAGAAGGAACTGAAAACATATACGGAGAATATATGGAATAATCTATGGATAACTAACTCAAGAGGTCAACTTACAAGGAACTTGTTCTTTCCGAAGATTCAGGATAGACTGAAAAGTACAGTAGATTAAGACTTGACCATATTTTAGCACAATTTATTTCAGGATATGGAAAAGTTGGATCATATTTTAAGAGGTTTAGAATCAACATAATCTTTTATTTGACTGTCCCATTCTTGAAAGAAGGGGGCTGCCTGGCCGAGGCGGTAAAGGCGTGCTCGGTTCGCCCGGAAGGACGTGGGTTAGAATCCCCGTCAGGAAGTGGTAAAATTTAAGAAACGAGATTTCCACTTCCGGAGGTGCATATGGCCCTGAGGTTCACTCAGACTACACCAAAAATGAGTACCAGGTTAATTCCTGGGGGCAAAGGCGGCCGGGCGTAAAGCTAACCACTATACCCCATCACGTGCCGAGGTTAACAATGGTGGAAGCCTTTACCTTCCACTCCTCCAAGGACCTTCATGGCCTGTGCGGAGATGACTTTGCTTTGCTTTTGTTGTTATTTTATGTATTGATCTACTTTTGTTATCTATAGCCCTAATATATCATGTGTGAAATAGGGTTTGTATTTGGATAATCAATAATAATCATAATAATAATATCCTCTGTCTATGGTGACTTAAAGGGGCACTAGAAACCCCCAGCTTGAGAATGTGGGTTGGCGATCACGGTTCTTCCAGCTAAGTCTGGCAATGCTTCTACTTACTTGTGTCAGACTCCTTCATCTTTTCTATGCGAGCTCTCTTCGTCAACGCTTGTTCTCTTTCGACCCCGATGGTATTAGGTTTGCGAGGCCCAGGGATTCTTTCACTTTCAAGCCCTTCATCACCCTTTCCTTTCTTTTGTCGATACCTTCATTCTTCGAAGTGTCGGACCTCTTCCATTCCCCAGGGGGGTGGGTGGGTGGGTGGTAGAATACATCCACGGTATCCTCTGCCTATCGTAAGAGGTGACTAAAAGGGGAATAAGGGGCTCTAAAATTACGAGCGTGTGTTGGTGACCACGGTCTCCGTGCCGGCGTCTGACACTGCTTGCACTTACTTGTGCCGGCCTGCTAGCTTTAATCTTTCCTATCTGCCCTCTCTTGGTCAACGCTTGTCGACGGTATTAGACAGTCTTGAGGCCTAGAGATTTTTTCACGCCCTTCGTTGCCCTAATCTTTCTTTTGCCGATACCTCCATTTGCCCTCTGATTAGTGTTAGGGTGGTTGCACTTTCTCTTAAAACGACAATCATCATGAATGTTAAATTTTCACGACCGCATTCTAATCGAAATCGACTTTATTAGGTCGTGTTACGTATATTTCGTGCGTGTTGAAGAGATGTTGAAAGAGGTTGAAAGTTGATTTCGATTACAATGCGGTCCTGAAAATTCAATATTCATTGAATTGGCCCTCAACGGGCGACTTGAACGCATTCTACAGCGTGATGGCAGTATTGCGAGATATGTAGCTTAGATCCTTTCCAACAGAACAAAGATGACTTAGGCCATCATAGCTCAATTGGATAAAATAAAAAAATGGTAGAGCAACCGACGCGAAATCGGGAGGTTGTAGGTTCGGATCCCAGTGGTGTCCGCTTGGCCATTTTTCTTCTGTACTTAACATCTCCTCGACACGTACTAAATGTACGTAACACGACCTGATAGATTGAAAGTCGATTTCGATAATAATCTCCATCATAACAACTTGTGAAAGGGCTATAAAGAGTGCCAGATTCTGGGCACTAACAATTTAGTTTTCGAATGAACTGGTTGTTGTTCTTAGGGGAAAGATAACAGGGATGCAAACTTTATTTGAATAAACTGTCGTTTCTGAAACAATATGGCATCCCTGCTCTTCAACCTTGTCTCGGCCATTATTCACGTGAATGTAACTACATCCTGGGAGATAGAGATCTGTACTCTGTATCACTGAGAATTGTGAATAAGTTCACACATGCTGTCTGTCTGCCAACTGGGGAAGTATTGTCATGACGAGCAAATTCGCTGTTGTGCTTGTAGTTATGGCACTGATACTGCCGTCAGCCTTATCTTGTGTGAGTATTGTATGTAGCTTCACTGACATTTACATTGGTTTGAACTAAAACGAAGGTATGATTCTATTATCAAGGTTATGGATGGTGAACACGAGGGTAATTTTTAAGCATTTAGTTTTACTGAGCGAGTTGGCTACGCGATGCAGGTCGTGTGGCTGGTGAGCGTACCTTCCGGAGATAGTGGGTTTCGAAACTGTCTGTCAGTAGCCTGCATTCCCGCGTCATCGAAATCCTGTATAAGCAACATTAAGGGGAGGTGTTAGCCCCTATACTAACAATGTTAAATTGCCATACTTTGTGACCCGTTTTCACTGGAACCGTTAGCCCCACGAATATAAAATTTGGTATACACTTATGGTGATACCTTGTATGTACACTGAGTTTGTTTCAAGTAGTTCTTACTGAATGTAAAATTTCAAGGGATATTTTTCTGTAGCACTCAATTTTTAGCACATTTTTCATCAAAAATTTATCCATAACATCCTTACAACTGCAAATTGGGAGTTAGGAGTAACTCAGTAGATTGATCATTAGTATCATTATGTATTAACAAAAACTCATTTTTCTATGATGAGAAGTTTCTGAAAAAATGGGTCATTTATACAAGAAAAGTTAGTTTTCAGAAAAATGAAATAGTTTCAACATATATCAGTGAATCCCTGCAGCATACTTTGGGTTGTCATCATCATCATCCTCATTCTCAGTCTTTCTAAATTGCCTCTTGTGCTTCCTAGCTTCCTTAACAAAGTCTTTGATATCCTTATCAGCTCCTTTATCTCTAGAACTATCAATTTCTTTAAGCGCTCTCACAGTGTTTTTACCGGGTTCAACGTCTAAATGTTTCAAAACACATATCCTTTCAAAATTACTATTATTAAAGGTCAATACAGCAACAGATACACCAATTCACAAAGTTTCCAAGCCAACAAACACATTCTTAAGGATTCGAGTCCACACAACATTGCTGAATGACTCGTTGGGGTTTTGCGTCTTGCCGTGCAAACATTTCTTCAGCAAATTTGGATCAGCAAGAGCTGATTGCATTATTCAGCAAACCCAATGATACAACAATATATCTCTCAACTCGAAAGCATGAATTATACAAGATAACTGAAGAGCGAAAGAAAAAGGGGGTGTGGCACCTAATGCAGAATGCTTATTAAACGTCTATTTAAACTACTAGGAGGGACGTTAAACGCAAGATTTTGCTTTGGACACTTAACTGAGGTTATAAGGGACACACAACACGCAAAATTTGATTTTTGATTTTTTTCACCCAATTGGGCTAACACCTCCCCTTAAGTTACTAGTGAGAAAATAAGCTACTTTACTATATTATCTAGCCTCCGTGGATCAGGTGGCAGCGCACCGACCTCTCACCGCTGGGTTCCGTTGTTCAAATTCCGGTGACTTCATGTGAGATTTGTGCTGGGCAAAGCGGAGGCGGGACAGGGTTTTCTCCGTGTACTCCGGTTTTCCCTGAAATCTTTCATTCCAACAACACTCTATCAGTCATTAATAATTGCCCCAGTGCGACAGGCTTCGACAGCCGGCACAATTCCAATACTCGTCGCTAGATGAGGGCTTCATTCTTTCCATTCCTGACCTTGTCGGATGACTGAGAACAGGTTGTGGATTTCATTTTCACTAGATTATCTTTAAGCACTGATGCTTCAACTTGAACATTTATACTTGAATGTGCGATCAATAGGATTTTTGTGGATGATGTCATTCTGTACAGAGTAATAAATAACTTACAAGATTGTAAGAAACTGCAAAATGACCTCGATAATGTTGTGAGATGGACAACAGGCAATGGTATGATGATAAACGGGGGTAAAAGTCGACTGTGATTTTCACAAATAGGAGAAGTCCTCTCAGCTTTAATTACTGCGTTGATGGGTTAAAAGTTCCTCGAGTGGATCACTGTAAGTACCCAGGAAAGATTTTCATTGGGGTGATCACATAAATATGATTGTAAATAAAGGGTACAGATCTCCGCACATTGTTATGGCTATGACGGTGTTTAGGGGTTGTAGTAAGGATGTAAAGGAGAGGGCATGTAAGTCTCTGGTAAGACCCCAACTAGAGTATGGCTCTAGTGCATGGGACTCTCATCAGGATTACTTATTCAAGAACTGGAGAAAAAAAATCCAAAGAAAAGCAGCTCGATTTGTTCTGGGTGATTTCCGACAAAAGAGTAGCGTTACAAAAATGTTGCAAAGTTTGGGATGGGAAGACTTGGGAGAAAGGAGACCAGCTACTCGACTACGTGGTATGTTCCTAGCTGTCAGTGGAGAGATGGCATAGAATGACGTTAGTAGACCAATACGTTTGAGCGGTGTCTTTAAAAGTTCGATAGATCAAAATATGAAGATAAAGTTGGAATTCAAGAGGACAATTGGGGCAAATATTTGTTTATAGGAATGGGAATGAGTACCGGGTTAATTCCTGGGAGCAAAGGCGGCCGGGCGTGGGGCTAACCAACTCTATCCCACCAAGTGCCAAGGTTACAGATAGTGGAAGCCTTTACCTTCCACCCTTCCAAGGGCTTTCATGGCCTGTACGGAGGTGACTTTGCTTTACTTTTAGTTAGGGATTGGAATAGCTTACCAAGGAAGATGTTCAATAAATTTCCAAATTCTTTGCAATCATATAAGAAAAGGCCAGGAAAATAACACATAGAGAATCTGCCACCTAGGCGACTGCCCTACATGCAGATCAGTAGTGATTGATTGATTGATTCTTTGCAGTTTTGGTATCCTATGACCTGCACCGCCTCTCTTTTGTTCTTTATTGATTTTCCTTTTTATTTATGTCCCAGAACTTTACTCTTAAAATGCTTGTAAAAGTGTGCATATTATAGGATGTGTCCACAAGGTATCGTTTATCTTTCTCTCAGTGTTGTCAGCAGATTTCTGTGGGCACATATTTTTCTTAACAGTACCTCATTTTCCTTCCTTTTTCCCCAACTAGTTTTAGTCTTTCTTGTCCATAAACACATTCGATTTTCTCCGAACGCTTTAAGCCATCTTTTCAGAGTGTAAAACTTCACAGCCAAACAGAAGCATGATCGAAAACGTCTTAAAAATGTGTTTCTTCTTTTCGAGGTTTACAGATTTATTCACCGAACAGCGTTTACCTGTAACTTTGGTTTCATGGGATTCTTTCCAGTTTGAAACGAGTTTAGTGTTGCCGTCCTCAGAAGACGGGAAAACCCTACGCCCGGTAACACTGAATCGTATTTTCACCCGGAGAACCGTACAGTATAATTTATTACGTACTCGTCATATTTTACACGCCGGCCCCGCGGTCTACAGGCAGCTAATACGCTTATCTCTACATTTGTTTCCTTGTAAAATCTTTTATATAACTTTTTCATTATTTTTAAAAATGTCAGTGGGCCAGCACAGGGGCGTAACGGATGTGACAGGGGCCCGCCTGTCAAAATAAAAATTCGGGTCCCCTCAAATGAAATGTACTGTAAAGCCTATGAATAACCAATATAAATGTAGCCATTAATGCTTTAACGGCCCGTAGTTATAGACATGACAGTGTATAGGCTTTTGGGATTATGCCGTGTCAAGAAAATAAGGTGAAATGTTTAACGTTTCGCAGAGAACTGTGCTCTGCGTCCTCGGAACAAATCTCGACTGTCCACGAGACAGGCTTCTTAAACAATGACAACTTTGAATTTGGACGTTATAATAGATGTGGAAATGGTACTTCATTCACCGCCAGATGGCCCCCAGAACGTGGCACAACGCTAGCGTTCGAAGCGGGAGCTGACCGACCCATCACAATCAGACTAAGCGGTTCACATAACGTGTTTGCGTAACACATGGCAGGTGCAAGACATAGACATAAGCCTGGAATGAAACATCTGGCGACGAGGAACGTACGAATTTGGCAAACACCGAGACGAAATAACAATAGTGAAGGGACAGGGAAGGGAACTACCTACGTAAATTCTTAATGGCTGGCAACCAGGTATTACTTAATTGTAATTACAGCTGGTAGAACTAATGCAATATATTGTCAAATTATATGAACAAAGCGATTATGTAAAATTATTATAAATAAAATGTTAATAAGTTGTATTTGACAGCCCCCGTGGTTTAACGGCTAAGCAGCTGAACTGTTAACGCAACCGTACGCCACTTAGATGTAGTTAAAATTGGTTTCATTTTTCAGTATCTACAGAACTATACGCTGTAACGGATACTGAAGTCACAACTGTACTAATTTATTTGCTTACAACCCAGAAAAATATACGAACAAAATTAAATGAAAAACTGTTCAGTTAAAGTTTGACAAATATCTAACCAAACAACTGATAAGCTTATTATTACTCATGGTGTAAATACACACGTGTTATTACCTTCACGTAAAAACACTTCATTCGAAACTGAGTAGACTGATTGTTACTACACCAAGTTATTGTTGGAATTACATATTGTTGTAGAATAAGTATATGTAAAAGTTAAATGATAAACAAAATTTTGTGCAAAATACGATCTGGGGTATACTACACATCAAGAAAGTATCATTTTATAACTAAAATATGATATTTTGGTATCAATTTTCATTGCTGTAATTACTGTTTAATACTGTCATTTGGTGCAGGTATTTTGTGAGGAGCATGTTGCAGTGTTGCGAGAGATGGCATATTAAACTGCACTGTGTTACGATGCTGCTAGATGGAACCAAATGTCAACCTCAACGTACAAATTGTAAAATCAAACTATTTCGTCGTGATGTGATCTTCTGACCCTTTCCGTACAGAGTGACCTAAGTCTATTATTCTTTTTGCGAGGAGTCTGCGGGGCTCCTTGAAGACCCGGGTACTAAGGTTACGCCCCTGGGCCAGCACAACTACCTTCCAAACCCGAGCACATTGCACTCTTTAATATATGTGACACTTTAAGTTATTATTCTTCCCACATTACACTGCGCTGTGGTACAGCACCAGGCATGCACTTAGCCACTGACACTCGTCCAGACTAAGCTCTAAAGACAAAAAGATAAATGGACTTGCGTCTAAAACTTCGTCAGCATAACGTTGCCTTAAGTGGATGCCGTGAAGAGGAAATTATTCACAGGAGGTCGAGAGATCATAAGTGAGATGAAAACAAAAAGGAAGGAAAAAACAACCTAACTGTGAGGGGAAATGGGAGAGAGATAAAACTGTGATTACTCTTTCTTATTATGTTCCACTAAAGATTAATTTTGATTTAAGAATACATTCCACTACAAAATTTCAGCAAGACCCTGCATTTAGGACTGTCGTCCAGATGGCAGATTCCCTATCCTAAGCTTACCTATTCTTCTCTTAAATTATTTCAAGGAAGTTGGAAATGATCAGTCAAATCAATCAGTAACTACTGTCCTGCATTTAGGGCAGTCGCCCAGGTGACAGATTTTCTATCCGTGTTTCCCTAGCCTTTTCTTAAATGATTGCAAAGACATTGGAAATTTATTGAACATCTCCCCTGATAAGTTATTGCAATCCCTAACTCCCCTTCCTATAAGCAAATATTTTCCCCAAAGTGTCCTCCTGAATTCCAGCTTTATCTTCATATTGTGATCTTTCCTACTTTTAAAGACACCACTCAAACTTATTCGTCTACTGATGTCATTCCACGCCATCTTTCCACTGACAGCTCGGAACATACCACTTAGTCGAGCAGCTCGTCTCGTTTCTCATGTCTTCCCAGCCCAAACTTTGCAACATTTTTGTAACGCTACTCTATAGTCGGAAATAACCCAGAGCAAATCGATCTGCTTTTCTTTGGATTTTTTCCAGTTCTTGAATAAAGTAATCCTGGTGAGGGTCCCATACATTGGAACCATACTCTAGTTGGGGTCTTACCAGAGACTTATATGCCGTCTCCTTTATATCCTTATTACAACCCCTGTAGACCTTCATAACCATGTGCAGCGATCTGTACCCTTTATTTTACGATCATATTCATGTGATTACCCGAATGAAGATCTTTCCTTATATTACCACCTCGATACTTACAATGATCCCCAAAAGGAACTTTCACCCCATCAACGCAGTAATTAAAACTGAGAGGACTTTTCCTATTTGTGAAACTCACAACCTGACTTTTAACCCCGTTTATCATCTTACCATTGCCCACCGTCCATCTCACAACACTATTGAGGTCACCCTGCAGCCGCTCACATCTTGTAACTTATTTATTACTCTGTACAGAATAACATCATCTGCAAACAGCCTTATCTCTGATTCCACTTCTTTACATATATCATTGATATATATAAGAAAACATAAAGGTCAAATAATACTGTCCTGAGGAATTCCCCTCTTAATTACTACAGGGTCAGATAAAGCTTCGCCTACTCTAATTCTCTGAGTTCTATGCTCTAGAAATATAGCCAATCATTCATTTACTCTCTTTTGTAGTCAAATTGCACTCATTTTTGCCAGTAGTCTCCCACGATCTACTCTATCAAATGCCTTGGACAGGTCAATCGCAATTCAGTCCATTTGACCTCCTGAATCCAGAATATCTGCTATATCTTGCTGGAATCCTACAAGTTGAGCTTCAGTGGAATAACCTTTACTAAACCCAAACTGCCTTCTGGCAAACCAGTTATTAGTTTCGCAAACATGTCTAATAAAATCAGAAAGAATGCTTTCCCAAAGCTTACATGCAATGTATGTCAAACTGGCTGGCCTGTAATTTTGAGCTTTATGTCTATCACGCTTTCCTTTATATACAGAGGCTACTATAGCAACTCTCCATTCATTTGGTATAGCTCCTTCATGCAAAAAGTAATCAAATAAGTACTTCAGATATGGAACTATATCCGAACACATTGTCTTTAGTATATCCCCAGAAATCTTATCAATTCCAGCTGCTTTTCTAGTTTTCAACTTTTGTATCTTACTGTAAATGTAATTGTTATGACAGGAAAAATTTTAATACTCCTTTATTGTTAGTCACCTTCTCTATCTGGACATTATTCTTGTAACCAACAATCTTTACATACTGCTGACTGAATACTTCTGCCTTTTGAAGATCCTCGCATACACACTCCCCTTGTCCATATAGATTCCTGGAATGTCCTTCTTGGAACCTGTTTCTTCCTTAAAGTACCTATCCATACTCTTCCGTTTTTCACTATAATGTGTATGACCCCCAGTTGTGCTTGTCATCATGCTATACTTAGCTGACTTCTTTCCTAGATTCAATTTCCTAGTAAGTTCCTTCAATTTCTCCTTACTTCCACAGCCATTTCCAACTCTATTTCTTTCCAGTCTGCACCTCCTTCTTAGTCTCTTTACTTCTCTGTTATAATATAGTGGATCTTTACCATTCCTTACCTCCTTTAAAGGTACAAATCTATTTTTACATTCCTGAGCAATTGCTTTAAACGCATCCCAGAGTCTGTTTACATGTTTATTTACCGTTTCCACCGATCATAGTTACGTTTCAAAAACTCCCTCATGCCTCTTTTATCAGCACTTGGTACTGCCTAATAGTCCTAATTTGAATACCTTCCTTTCTTTCACATTTATTTTTAACTACGACAAAAACAACTTCGTGATCACTAATACAATCTATTACTTCGATTTCTCTATAGAGCTTATCTGGTTTTACCAGCACCAAATCCAGAATATTCTTCCCTCTATTTAGTTCCATCACTTTATGAATCAGCTGCCTTTCCCATATTAACTTATTTGCCGTTTGTTTGTCATGCTTCCTGTCGTTCGCATAACTTTCCCAATTGACATTTGGTAAACTGAGATCACCCGCTACTATCACGTTCCTGTCTATATCGTTTCCCACATAGCTGATCATCTTATCAAATGATTCTGAATCAGCTTAAGCCCTACGCTTACCCGGTCTGTACACTCCAAAGACATCAAGTTGCCTATTATCTTTAGAAATGAGCCTTACACCTAGAATTTCATGTTTGTCATCTTTAACTTTTTCATAGCTTACAAGTTCTTCTTTCACCAGAATATATACTACTCCTCCTACCTATCCTATCTCTACGATACACACTCCAGTTCCGAGACAATATTTCTGCATCCTTTATATAATTTCTCAGCCATGGTTCTACTCCTATTACAATATCTGGTAAGTATATATCTATTAAATTATTTAATTCTATTCCTTTCTTTACAATACTTCTACAGTTGAGTAATTACTACAACAGAATTCTAGTAAGAGATACTATAGATACTGCAGATACTATACTACACAAATATTTCACAGTAATAGAATAAACACACTAATTTCTATTTTTCTTGAATTCCAACTTTATCTTCATATTATGGTTTTTCCTACTTCTAAAATTGTAAAACTCCATTCAAGTTAATTCGTGTACTAATGTCATTCCACGCCGTCTTTTTTTTGCTGACAGTTCGGAACATACTACTTAGTCGAGAAGCTCGACTTCTTACTCCCAGGTCTTTCCTCCCCAAAGTTTTCAACACTACCCTTTTATCAAAAATCACTCGAGCAAATCGTGTTCTTTTCCTTAGGGTATTTTTCAGATTTCAAATCAAGTAATCCCAGCGAGGGTACTATGCATTGGAAACATACTGTAATATGAGTGACTTATATGCTTAATGCTTAGACGGGGTGAGTGGCTCAGACAGTTGAGGAGCTGGCCTTCTGATCCCAACTCGGCAGGTTCGATCCTGGGTCAATCCGGTGGTATTTGAAAGTGCTCAAATACGTTTGCCTCGTGTCGGTAGATTTACTGGAACGTAAAATAACTCCTGCGCGACGAACTTCCGGCACTTCGGCGTCTCCGAAAACCGTCAACAGTAGTTAGTGGGACGTAAAAGCAATAACATTATTATTTTGTTTAGATAGATATTTATTGAACATAACAAGCGAATTTGCCCCAATACATGTTCACATGGACAACTCACATCAAAATAAAATAAAATAAATACCGGATTCCCTGGGCATGCCATGAGCTCCAATGGATACTCTGGAAACGTGACACCCCCAAGGTAGAATCACCACGGCAGTAATCCTCAGTCTCTCATGCCACCCCCATCGTCTCCACTTAATATTAAAGAACAAAATAAAATGAACAATAAAGGATAATAAAATAAAGCAAGAAATCATATTGGTGACTACTGCTACTGTCCGGTCGTGTCATCACCCCTGGTGAGAAGAAGGCCGCCCTCCCGATGATGACACGACCGGCCCTATCCGTGGGGCCCTAAGGAAGACCCCAACAATGCTACCAGATGACAATGCGTTTCTCTCACCATTCCATAGCGGCGAATCACGTGATACTGGAGCCGCTCTCCTCCCATATCCCGCCTCTCACATTTCTCTCTTCTTTTACCTATTTAGAGTGGGCCCGTCCCACCCCGTCTTCTTACGGGTATGTCCTGCTCTCCCTTGCCCGTCATTCCTTACCAGCTCCTACTATGCGTGAATAGTGAGAAAAAAAGCACATGCCCTAATGTATACAACCAAGTAGCAATAATAATAATAATAGTAATAATACTAATAATAATAATAATAATAATAATAATAATAATAATAATAATAATAAATAATTATTCACATGTACTCTCTTTTATATCCTTATACAACCCATAAATATCCTCATAACCATATGGAGAAATCTGTAATCTTAACTAACTTAAAATCTCGTTAATGTGAAAACCCCAACGAAGATCTTTCCTTATACGAATTAATACCTAGGTACTTACGGCGATCCCCATGAGGTATATTTACTATATCACCACAGTAATTAAAACCTCTTGGCGAAATTTACAACCAAACTTTTCACCCCATTTACCATCATACAATTCTCTTTTTTTACAGTACCTCACAATCCTATTTCTTCTTCTTCTGATACAGTATAACATCTTCCGCAAAATGTCTTATCTGTGATAACAGTTCTTTCCTCATATCATTAATAAGAAAACATAAAGGTCCAATAACACTGCCTTGCGGAACTGCCTGTTTAACCATTACGGGCTCAAGTTAATGGTTCACCTACTCTAATTCTCTGAGTTCTTTTTCCTAAAAATTTAGCCATCCATTCAATCACACTTTTGTCTAGTCCAGTAGTCCTCATTTTCATCACTGATCCACCATAATCTGCCATGTCAAATGCCTTGCATAGGTCAATAGTGATACAGTTAATTTGACCATAATCTAAGATATCGGCTATATCTTGCTGAAATGCTGCAAATTGAGCCTCACTTAATGCGTACGGCCCAATAGTCGGACCGCACGCACACCGCACGGAAAGGGCTAAATACCGTATTTGTACGATCCAGACCATACCGATTTCAATAAATCATACCTCCCACCTGGTTTCCCGTGAGACAACAGCTGCTCTTAGCCATGTGAAGTTACTCATCGACCTCTGTGAAAGTTTAACAAACAATAAATTTCAGCAATGGCGGCCTTCTGATTTAGTTAACTGAAAGTATGATACAGATAGAACACATACACACATCGCGGCTGACCTGGCCGGGAAACGAGAATGTCTCATGAAAATATATTTTTGCTCTTATTTTGCAGAAAAACGTACATTTTGCAGTTTATTCTCAATTTCGCGTTTTATTGCGGATTAAGAAGCCAAACGTCAAATAAACTTAGGTACTTTTAAAGCATTCGGCCAAATTTCGCTTTTATAGCGATTTCGAAAATCTGCCATTTGCAACGGTATTGATCAAAGCAAGATCTTGTGCGTAATTGCTGATACCGCGATCATAGCACGGGCACAATGTTGCTGATATCAATGAAGTGAAATGAGATGGCGTATGTCTTTTAGTGCCGACAGTGTCCGAGGACAAGTTCGGCTTGCCAGATTAAGGTCTTTTGATTTGACTCCCATCGGCGACCTGCGCGTCATGACGAGGATGAAATGATGATGATGAAATGACGACACATACACCCAGCTCCCAAAACCAAATCCCATGGTCCAACATCCCCGAAGGGCCATGGCCTACCAAGCGACCGCTGCTTAGCCCGAAGGCCTGCATACTACGAGGTGTCGTGTGGTCAGCACGACGAATCCTCTCGGCCGTTATTCTTGGCTTTCTAGACTGTGGCCGCTATCTTACCGTCAGATAGCTCCTCAATTCTAATCACGTAGGCTGAGTGAACCTCGAACCAGCCCTCAGATCCAGGTAAAAATCCCTGACCTGGCCGGGAATCGAACCCGAGGCTCTGGGTAAGCACCCATCCCCAGTGCCAGCGAATTTCACCAATTCCCGAACACGGGACCCCTGTGATCAAAGGCCACCACGCTAACCATTTAGCCATGGAGCCGGAAGCTGATAGCAATAAAAGAGCCACACAACATCTAGTTCTCGAGCGCAAAATTAGATGTTAATCGGAAACCTTGTCCACGAACAACGCAAAATTTTCGTTTCAGTAATGCAAAAAGTATCCGCATCTGATTACGA
Organism: Anabrus simplex; assembly: GCF_040414725.1. Taxonomy (NCBI): domain Eukaryota; kingdom Metazoa; phylum Arthropoda; class Insecta; order Orthoptera; family Tettigoniidae; genus Anabrus; species Anabrus simplex. Next base: position 145,646,813 of record NC_090267.1, on the reverse strand, counting down.
AGATCAAAGGAGCAATACTTCCATTACTCTCCTAACGAGTTCCCATTTGCGTAGACGTCTGAAATATAAACCACAATGCCAACAAAGTGAAACGAGTACAGAAGCTAGTAAATATTAAAATCAGAAAAGCCTTCAAGAACGCCACTATGGATGGTATACTGGCTGGAATGGCTCCTATTAACATTAAACTCTAAATTATTATCCTATAATAAAAGGAAGAATAAAACACATAAGAAATACCACTGAAATTACACTACAAAAAAGACAGAATTTGGCCCAATCTAACTGCAAATATAACAATACGAGAAAGAAGAAAAACTGTATAGAGTCCAGATGTACACAGCAAAACAGAGTCGGGAGTCTGGTCTAGAAGCTATATATCATATCTGCTCTGAACTAATTCACCATCATATACACAAATTATACAATAAATGCTCAAACAACCAGTCTGAACAAGTTACAATACTGAAGGCCCTTGCGAAGTTACAAGACACAGACAATACACCTGAAACATCTGTAGTGATACAAATCGACAGTAAAATAACTTTGGGACTTTCATGAAACAACCATAAGTATAACATATTGATAGAAAAAAAAACAACTTTTTACGACACATTCACCTAAAGAACATCGATTGGTGAGTCAGTGCTACCTAAAGAACATGTTTTCATTGATCAAGGCCCATGTTGGCAATGAAAGAAACGAGCTTGCTGACCAATTGGCCAAACACGCTGCAAACAACCCGGACACCTATCAGCACAATCAAATAAGAAACAAAGGAGGAAACTATTCAATTGTGGGAGAGCGAGTAGGAAATACAACAAACGGAAGTCTAACAAAATCTTACTTTACTAACTTATTGAACACTAAACTAAACCTAAGCCATAATATGAAAACTATGACTACAAGTCACGGAATATTGAAAGAATACTTCTTTAGGTTCAAAGTAATTGAAGACCCTACATGCACGTATAGTGAAACAAGTCCTCAGACTATTGGTCATATCCTTTGCGAGTGAAAGTTCTCAGTGCCGAGAGAGGTGAACTTTGTTGAAGTGTTACAAACTCAGCGGCTGTTGGCGGGTGGAGAAAAAGCGAACCTCTAGGAAGTATATGGATTTGTAAATAAAATACATTTTGATCTTACAACGAACAAACGCTATATAATTGGCAAGAAGACACATAATTACTGTAATTTCGTATAGGGTATGAAGTTAGTACTATCTTTATGTACAGTACATACAGTATAAGCATGCAGTATTACATTTTGTAATGAAGCATGCTGTTAATACTGTAAGTGATTAAAAAAACCAAACATACAGCCAGAAACTCAACCAGTGGCCTCTGAAGTCTTAATATGACATTCTTCGATTCCGGACTCTCCATGTATTTCTGTGTTCAATACTCCGCCAAGCATCGCGGTCTTGTGCTGCTTATACATTTTTTTTTTGCAGGAGACAGATTCGTTAAACTCTTTTATCTGGTCAATGTACCGGTTTGGGGCAAAACCTCCCTGCCGTTTTCTATCAACTTTCTATCAACTTTGCGCTTTATGAGATGCTTCTCGATGCCGTCTCACCGGATAAAAAGGCCGAAAAATCTTAATATTTTCTTTTGACATGGAAAGGTTTCTTAGTTAAACAGAATGATCAATTTCACAGATAAAACGTAAGTTGTATTTATAGAGGTTGGTTACATCATATCCACGGTAAATAGTTCAGGGTATAAATTGAAAATACATTTCAAATGCCAGTTTGTCAAAACTAATTTAGCTTTTCTTTGTTTTCCAGAATGGCTATAAATTCAAGCTGGAATCCCTACGTCCTTGTATGAACAACAGTGTTCTGCGATTCAAGAATTTCAATGTCACTGTGGGGGACGACTGTATTGTCCGTCCTCAGGGTTGTGTGGTGGCCTCCAAAGAGATCACAAAGGTCATGGTAAGTGAGGTCTCGGAACTTTGTGGTTCATTTCGTTCTCTGTTTCGGTTTCATTTTGAAATTCTCTCTCGTCGGCAGAGTAACGCAGTTGTCTAAATGTTATCATTCAATTTTGTGGAATAGAATCATGGAACGACTAGCTGACATTTTATGAGAGGTTAAGTGCAGGAGTCTTGTACTACAACGCCTTTTAAGATCAAATTTCCAGCAATGCAGTGTCATTTAACATTATCAGCAGCAGCAGCAGCAGCAGCAGCAGTAGTAGTAGAGAGTATGTAAAGCACATACATTGATTATTTGTTATTCTAATATACTGTATGTGTCCCTTTTCCTATTCGAAACAAACAACCAGTTCGCTGTCGCCTGTCAGGATGTGTAGCTCAGTCGGTAGAGCGTTGGCTTTCTGAGTTCAAGTTGGCAGGTTCGATTCTGGCTCAATCCAGTGCTATTTGAAGGTACTCATATACGTCAGCCTTGTTTCGGCAGATTTACCGGTACGTTAAATAACTCTTACTGAATACAATTCCGACACTTCGGCGACTCCAAAAGTCGTAAAAGTGGAGTTAATAGGACGTAAAACTCATAACTTAAAAATAATCGCAGTCGCCCTGGGAATAGATCCGGTTGTACCTGAGCAGTGGCGAAACATGGGAATTTTCTTTGGATAAACATAAATTTGTGTCCTGGTCACGATGTGGTGCAAATATTTTCAGATACACCTCCAATGAAGGTGAACTGCATATACATATTTCGCTACATTTTCGAACCCCACTTTCTTGCAGAACCGTCAACCGAACCCAGGCCTTCGATGATCGCAGCTAATAGTGCAAACCGTTACGATACGGAGGCGGACTTTTCCTTAGGTAAACTTCGTTTTTTTAAATACAATTGGCTTTACGTCGCATCGACACAGGTAGGTCAAATGGCGACGATGGTATAGGGAAGTGCTAGGAGTGGGAAGAAAGCGGCTGTAGCAACGAGCTAAAATAATATAGAGGGGCGGTATTCCTGATATCAGCGCTCCTTGCGGAGGCAAGCTCATAAAGGGCAGCCATGTTTTGAGTTGTCAGAAGAAAGCGAGTTGGCTCGAGAGCATAGCCTTTGATCATTCGACAGGGAGATAGTGCGTGGCGCTTGAACATAGTAAGTTTTAGAAAACGAAAAGTTTGATTCTCGTCTTAAAGTATGTCATCCGGATGCTCAGCGTACGGCTGGACTAATCGGAGTGTGGTGATTGATAATGTTCCCTTTATCCGACTTATGATACCGGTAGGTGATGATTTCAAAGCATGACAACCAACAATTTGACTATCCTACAAATACAGTAGTGCCGTCACGTTATGGTTAGGCTACATTTTGAATATGTATTTTAGCTTCTTTATAGAACTGAATTATTTAAATAGGTAGTCAGCATAATGGAATTCATTGTTTTGTAAAGTGATTTGGAATGAATCTCTAACAAAAATTAATGTTAGACATTGGGGGGAGCCTAGGTACATTGTAAAGTGGTTGGGACCTACTGAGGGCTCTGCCGGACAGACCATACATACGCCTGCACTCTTCCTTCCCCTGACAAGCCCATATCGTCTTTCCAGGCTCCTCCCTCACCCCGCACCCTTGCTAAGTCTAGGGACCTACTCAAGGCTCTGCTGTCACAGTCCGAGCGCCTCACGACTAAAGAGAAAACATCGTGCTTGCTGGACAGCAGCCACGGTCTGAAAGCCTTTGCCATTTTCTTGAAAATAGAAAAGCAAAATAATAAACATAACATTGTATAACTGAATATCACACCACGTAAGTTCGACTTCGCTACATTTGTCCGTCTCTTTATGTAATCAATTACGGAGTGAAATAACGTAAAATGTTTTTGAAAAAGCGGCGGGGCGGCGCCCAAAAGCCCTTCATGCACGAACCGCCACTGGTAGAATCAGGTAGTAATTAATACGTTTATTGCAGCCAGCCAGCGTCAGTACTTCATGTGGACCACTGCTGCTAGACACTGTCAAGTGCCCTGTGGTCTTGCCAATTGGTGCAAGTCACTTGCTTTCCCTTAAACTGTCCTTTGTTAATGTTGTCATCTTTGTAGGACGTACCCTAGCAATCTGACGCTGTTGTCCTTCACAACTGTAGTTTGCAGGCAACGGCTGATATATTGTTATCTCTATCAACACTGAACATTGTTTTCCTCTTGACTTTCCCACTGTAATATGCCAATTTTGTACCTTAGTATTTGCAATTTAATTACAAATCAGGTACCTGATTTATGCCTTGAGGTGGTACTATGATTGATGATGCCCTCAAGGAAGGGCGAAACAGTTCTCATATGGAAATAATAATAAATTCCTAAATATTTAACAGTTCTAATGAATTGAATAGGTGACATAATAAACTTTCTAGCATCCTACATATAGTATCTTCAATACGGATCAATAATGATATTTATCACTTGCAACATACCACTTAGTCGAGCAACTCGTTATCTTTCTCCCATGATATAGATGTTGATTCCCATAGGGAACTTAAAATATTTGTCCTGAATGAGTAAATTTATAATACCAATATAATGGTCCGTTATTGGAAATTATAAATTTTCCAACTAACTCATTCTTGGTTGCCTGCGTTTCTCCCTCGTGTGCTAAGTTGGGCTCTTCAGTTGGGAATTACCACACTTCCCAAGACGCAAGGCTAGTGCATACCGTGGAGGCCACTGCATAGGCTACCTGAAGCCACCAGCAGTGCCAATGCACTATGAGAGCTATGTCACATTTCCCAAAATTTTGGGAGGTGTGCTAAGTCCCAACTGAAGAGCCCAACTTAGCACACGAGGGTGAAACGCAGGCAACCAAGAATGAGTTAGTTGGAAAATTTATAACGTCCAATAACGGCCAATTATATTGGTATTATACCTTTCTCCCAATTCTTTCCAGCCCAAACTTTGCAACATTTTTGTAACGCTACTATTTTGTCGTAAATCACCTAGAACAAATCGAGCTGCTTTTCTTTGGATTTTTTCCAGTTCTTGAATCAGGTAATCCTGGTGAGGGCTTGAGGAATTCCCTTCTTAATTACTACAGGGTCAGATAAAGTTTTGCCTACTCTAATTCTCTGAGTTCTATGTTCTAGAAATATAGCCAATCATTCATTTGCTCTTTTTTCTAGTTCAATTGCACTCATTTTTGCCAGTAGTCTCCCATGATCTACCCTATCAAATGCCTTGGAAAGGTCAATCGCAATTCAGTCCATTTGACCTCCTGAATCCAGAATAACAAGTTGAGCTTCAGTGGAATAACCTTTACTAAACCCAAACTGTCTTCTGTCAAAACAGTTATTAGTTTCGCAAACATGTCTAATATAATCAGAAAGAATGCTTTCCCAAAGATTACATAGAACGCATGTCAAACTGACTGGCCTATAATTCTCAGCTTTATGTCCATCACCCTTTCCATTATACACAGGCGCTACTATAGCAACTCTCCATTCATTTGGTATAGCTCCTTCATGCAAACAATAATCAAATAAGTACTCCAGATATGGTACTATATCCCAACCCATTGTCTTTAGTATATCCCCAGAAATATTATCAATTCCAGCCGTTTTTCTAGTTTTGAACTTCTGTATTTTTATTGTAAATGCCATTGTTATTATATGTACATTTTAATATTTCTTTAGCACTAGTCTCCTCCTCTATCTTTACGTCATACTGCTGACTGAATACTTCTGCCTTTTGAAGATCCTCACATACACACTCCCCTTGTTCATTAATTATTCCTGAAAAGTCCTTCTTGGAACCTTTTTCTGCCTTAAAATATCTACAGTATACATACCGTTCCATTTTCACTAATATTTGTATGATTGCCAGTTATGCTTGCCATCATGTTACCCTTAGCTGACTTCTTTACTAGATTCAGTTTCCTAGTAGGTTCCTTCAATTTCTCCTTACTTCCACAACCATTTCTAACTCTATTTCTTTCCAATCTGCACCTCCTTCTCAGTCTCTTTATTTCTCTATTATAATAGGGTGAGTCTTTACCATTCCTTACCACCTTTGAATGTACAAACCTGTTTTCAATTTCCTCATCAATTGCTTTAAACCCATCCCAGAGTCTGTTTACTTTTTTATTTACCGTTTTCCACCGATCATAGTTGCTTTTTAAAAACTACCTCATGCCTGCTTTATCAGCCATATGGTACCTACTACCTAATAGCCCTACTTTTAAGACTTTCCTTTCTATCACATTTATTTTCAACTGCGACAAAACAGCTTCATGATCCCTAATACCATCTATTACTTCGGTTTCTCCATAGAGCTCATCTGGTTTCACCAGCACATCCAGGATACTTTTCCCTTTAGTTGGTTCCATCACTTTCTGAATCAGCTGCCCTTCCCATATTAACTTATTTGCCATTTGTTGCTCATGCTTCCTGTCGTTCCTTCCCAATTGACATCTGGTAAATTCAGATTTCCTGCTACCATCACATTCCTTTCCATGTTGTTTCCCACATAGCTGATTATCTTATCAAATAATTCTGAATCCATGTCAGCGCTACCCTTTCCCAGTCTGTACACTCTAAAGATATAGAGTTGCCTATTATCTTTAGAAATGAGCCTTGCACCTAGAATTTCATGTTTGTTCCTTAACTTTTTCGTAGCTTTCAATTTTTTCTTTCACCAGAATGAATACTCCCCCTCCCTCCATTCCTATCCTATCTCTACGATACACGCTCCAGTTCCGTGTGAAAATATCTGCGTCCATTATATCATTTCTCAGCCATGATTCAACTCCTATTACAATATCTGGTAAATATTATATCTATTAAATTACTTAATTCTATTCCTTTCTTTACAATACTTCTACAGTTCAACACTAACATTTTTATGTCATCCCTACTTGATTTCCCGTTCCCTGTTCCCTTATCACAACTCTCTAGGCCAGCCCGTTTCCCTGAATGCACCTCCCTATTACGCTTCACAAACAAACTTCCTAACTAATACGTACCACTGCGGTTGAAGTGAAGGCCATCTGAGAGCAGATCCCGATATCCTACCTACTCCATAGTCTCATTTAAATCCCCAATCACCCTTCAGTCAGTATCCCTCCTACACAGTATTCCACTGATAACAATCTCCGCCTCCTTAAACTTCACCCGTGCTGCATTTACCAGATCCCACACATTTCCAACTATATTCGTTCTTATACCAGCTTGCCTTATGTTGTTGGTACCAACGTGAAAATCTACCACCTTCACCTTCTCCTTCCCCTCCTCCTTCTCTTCTACTTTCCTCAACATCTGCGTCAACCTAATTCCTGGATAACACTCTACCCTGGTACCCTTTTCTCCACACACTTTCCCCATATGTCTAACGATGGAATCCCCCATGACCAGAGCCTCAACCCTACCCACGGCATTTGATCCCCTACCCTCCTGGTCAGCCCGATCTTTCCTGATAGCTGCCGAAGCTTCTTCCTCCTCCCTTTTCTCTTTCCCATGACCCTGTTTCACCTGTCTTTTCCTATCTTCTACTCTACATTTCCATTTCCTACCTTTTCCCTTCCTCCTACTTCCACACATCTCAGCAACAGTTCCCTGTTCCTCATCTTCCCTCTGTTGTTCTACCTGGAGTGACTCGTGCCGATTTCGCACAGACACCTGTCCTGAATTCTGATCCTGAATACTGTAGAGCACTTAGCCTGCAATCTGCTTCCCCTTAGAACATTAGAACACCTGTCTTCTACAATTTCCTCCTTTCCTTCCCCTCCCTCTTTTACACCTACTGTAACCTGTACATTGTTTGAGGGAGGCCTATCTTCCTTGCTGTCTTCTGTGAGAGTCCGAATTATCTCCCTCAAACTCTCCAACTCCTCCCTCATACCCCTCAATGCCTGGCCACACCCACAGTTCCTACACTTGCCCTCCTTAGCCATTCTTTATGGAAAAATGAAAAGAAAAGGAAAAATAAAATAACTTATGTGCAAAAAAATGAACGGATGGAAATATTGTCTAGGATAGTACTCAAAGATCACACGATAATAAGGTAATTAATATACGACTACACTACAATACTACTTAGTAGTACGCTACTTTTATCCTACAACACCCTAACAGGATAAAAACTGCTTTTAATTACTGAATACCGAAAGGAATACACAAGAATTACGCAATTCTAAACTGTAATTAAGCCTATCCTGATTACAACAACAGAATTTTAGTAAGAGAGTTTCTACAGATACCTCTAATATACTACACAAATATTTTACAATAATAAAGTAAACACGCAAAATTCTAATAAGATATTGCTTGTATACTACTGTACAGTACACTACAATAATTTTAAACTACGTTCAGACGTATCTTAATTACAACACCGGTACCGCATGCCACTACTAAGCAGAACAGAATTGAGAATTGCAAGTTTGAAATTTGCAAGGATTACTGTACTCAGAAATTACCAACAAAGCTAAATGCTTAGACACATTATTATTACTATGCTCTAATAGATACACACGAAAGATACACACACAAAGATACACACGAATATAGAAGGCAAGATACAGTACCATTTAAATATACCGTATCTACACTCAATTCTCAGCTGAAATATGGTTATATGAATTTTTACCGCTGGTGGATTACTATTATTTTCCCTACTACGCGGGACGGAGCAAAAAAGTGCCCTTAAATGCTGAAAAATAAGAGGTTGTCTACAATCATTTCTGTCAAAACTACCCCGTGGGCTTGAACTGCAATATTATTGGGAAATAGAATTTGATTACTAACTTTTACTCGACGAATAAACGAAGGTTCTTAAAAGTTCTTGTGTCCACCGACAAGGAAAGGGAATTGTCGTTGAAAACATTAAGCTTATACATTACTTATTATGTGGAAAGATGACGTGTTGGCCACAGTTTGGAAATTAAATTGTATTGTTGTCTCTCTTCTTGAAACGGTAGCTGTAAGTTGCTGGAAAATCTTCTTCAGTGGTGGGCGTTAATCTGTAGTTGACTAAGACCTATGTTATATAGGGAAAACTTAACTACGAACCGAGACACTGAAAAGGAAAGGAACGCGATCATGGCACGCTTCATGCAGACTTTTCTTTTTTTAATTTGAATTTACTCGATAAGGCGATGAATATGAACTAATACCTCGGTGCCTTGTGCGTTACAGAATTCTTAGGAACGAGCATATGAAACCCGAGAAATTGAAACACTCAGAAACGAAATATGTAAGTATGGAAATGAAAACTGCCGATTTTTCATCCATGAGTAGAAAATCTCAACAAAGAAATTGAAATCGTTTCTAATGGAGGTTCGACAAAGGTCTTAGAAATTACATTTATTGATAGTCTTTGTATCGCAAAGAGCGCTAAAATCCATTGTATAAGCGAGACCTTAATACATTTAACCGTAAAAAGTAATGTTTCGGGAAAAATTATCATAGGAAATTGATTTAACACCACTCTCAGAGGTACAGTTACTCGCTGAATTAATGTCGTGGCCAATAATTTAGAATCTCAACTTTAAAGAAGAAAATAAGTGTTCGTTGTATTCACTTCAGATAGACGACACAACAGATGTTCCAAGCGATTACACAGTTATCAGAAAATAATCTGTATATTATTTGACTAAAAGCGTCTTCGGATATTTGTGTTCTTTTCAATTCATTTTTGTAAGATGCAATGAACTTAAAATAGAGCAGTATTCCTTTCATCGAGAATGCGAAAGAGGAACAGTCAGATTGCTGTCAGAGGTAGTAGGCCCTATTTGAACCTTGAACGTAATAACATATCAAGTTTCCAATCTGGAAAGAACTGCGCAAGTTTTACACTCCACAGCAGATCCAGGACTTGGAGGAGAAGGAAAGCAATGTCAAACACAGGACACATCACACTATGCAGAATATTATTTCGCACGTTGCAGCTGTATTGAAAGAATGGCATCAACGGGGAGTCGTGGCCTCAGTACAGTGAGTGTTCTGCTTTTCAAGATAGAAACTCGATAGTGAATTGCACCTTAGTTGGAAGAATATGGCGTGGGATGTGTGTAAAGAGACATAGAGAGGAGCAGAAATGAAGCAGATGTTTTGTTAGTTGTATGATGAACACAATCAGTGCATTACTTGGAGGTAGATCGAAGAAAAGGGTGATTGTATATGTATTGAAAGGAAGCGTTTTCATTTAATTCGAATATATGAACTTTTTTCAACTTTCTTTACGCCGCACCAGCACAGGTAGATCTCATGGCGACAATGGGATATAAAAGCGCTGGGAGTGGGAAGGAGGCGGCCGTTGCCATAATTAAGGTACTGTACTAGCATTTGCCTAGTGTGAAAATAGGACACCATGGAAAACCATCTTCAGGGCTGCCAACAGTGGGGTTCGAACCCACTATCTCCCAAATGCAAGTTCACGTTTTTCAACTCTTCAGGGAAAGCGAAATAGATAATGGGAGGCGAATTTTAAAACAATGTAACAAAAGGAGTGGCACTTCTCTGGATGGTTTGACATAATGTAAGATCTCAGTTACTTAGTGTTAGATTAAAATAACATATTAACTTATCTTTATCTTGGTCTTTTATTTCAAAATGTGGACGATAATATGTATATTTTATTGTCACTGTGCTTTGTCACTACATTGGACACAAAATATCATTACTTGGGAGAGAAGAATTTGGTATGTGACTTGAAGACATTCATCTCATTAAGAAAAAGCCACACTTACTTACCGGCGTAACACGGATAATTCAGACATTAATAAAGCAAAGCTGGTCAAAAAACTTAGCCGGTAGACCATGGCCGGGAGCACTCGTGTAGATCTCCCGCAACATGTGGAGATCGGCTATCGTCGCCTTCTCCACCTATATCACTGCGGCGTCCACTGAGTTCCATCTCTAAGTCTTTTCACGGTTCATTTTCTTTCTCGGTCGTGTTTACGTAATTATTTCAAACAGGCTTCTGTTTTTATTTATTTTGCTAGTGGCGTTACGTCGCACCGACACAGATAGATCTTATGGCGACGATGGGATAGGGAAGGCCTAGGAGTTGGAAGGAAGCGGCCGTGGCCTTAATTAATTAATTAAATTAATTTGCCTGGTGAGAAAATGGGAAACCACGGAAAACCATCTTCAGAGCTGCCGACAGTGGAATTCGAACCCACTATCTCCCGGATGCGAACTCACAGCCGCGCGCCTCTATGCGCAAGGCCAACTCGCCCGGTGAACAGGCTTCTGGCACTTGCATACGTGAGACCAAACGTCGGCATCATCTTCGCTGTATCCAAATGCACACACGGGAATTCCTTGCGGGTGGGGGCAGTTCTAACAAAATTCTCCACTCTCTGGAAATAATTTGCCTCTTTCTTCAACAGAACTCCCCAATTCTTTATGCCGGGCTGAGTGACTCACGCGGTTGAGGCGCTGGCCTTCTGACCCCAACTTGGCAAGTTCGATCCTGGCTCAGTCCAGTGGTATTTGAAGTTGCTCAAATACGTCAGCCTCGTGTCGACAGATTTACTGGCACTTAAAAGAAATGACATGGCGTATGGCTTTTAGCGCCGGAAGTGTCCGAGGACATGTTCGGCTCGCCAGGTGCAGGTCTTTTGATTTGACGCCTGTAGGCGACCTGCGCGTCATGATGAGGTTGAAATGATGATGAAGACGACACATACACCCAGCCCCCGTGCCAGCGAAATTAACCAATGATGGTTAAAATTTCCGACCCTGCAGGGAATTGAACCCAGGACCCCTATGACCAAAGGCCAGCACGATAACCATTTAACCATGGAGCCGGACCACGTACAAGAATTCCTGCGGGACAAAATTCTGGCACTTTGGCGTCTCCAAAAGCCGTCAAAAATAGTTAGTGGGACGTAAAAACAATAACATTAAAATTATTATTACCGGTATTAAATCTATATATATAAAATAACTTGTCCTGACTGACTGACTGACTGACTGACTGACTGACTGACTGACTGATTCATCATCGCCGAGCCAAAACTACCGGACATAAAGAAATGAAATTTTGGGGATACATTCATATTAAGATGTAGGTGCTCGCTAAGAGAGGATTTTTGGATATACTGTCGCTAAGGGGGTGAAAAGGGGGTTGAAATTTTAAAATGAGTGTATCTATATCTCAAAACATTAAAAGCTTACAGATGTAAAAATTGGTATTTAGGATCTTCTTTAAAAATAAGGGAACACGTATTTTTTTGTTTTCAGAAAATCCCAATAGGAGGGGTGAAAAACGGTGAAAAAGGGGCTGAATGCCTTTAATCAGGATACCGGTACTTATATATCAGAAACAGATCTGAAAATTGGCACACTTGATCTCTTTCAAAAATAAAGAAACATGTATTTTTTTGTTTTTGGAAAATCCAATTAATGAGAGGGGGAAAAGGGGGATGAATTATTAAAATGAGTGTATCAATATCTCAAAACTTTGGAAGTTTACAGATGTAAAAATTGGTATTTAGAATTTTCATTATAAATAAAGAAACACGTATTTTTTGTTTTCGGAAAATCCCAATAGGAGGGGTGAAAAGGGGTGAAAAACGGGTTGAATGCCTTTAATGACGATACTTATATCTCAGAAACTGAAAATATTACAGACCTGAAAATTGGTGTTTGGGATCTCCTTTAAAAATAAAGAAACACGTATTCTTTTGTTTTTGGAAAATCCAATTAACGGGGGGTGAAAGGGGGTGAATTTTGAAAAATGAGTGCATCTATATCTCAAAACTTTTAAAGTTTAGAGACGTAAAAATTAGTATTTAGAATCTCCTTTAAAAATAAAGAAACACGTAATTTTTTGTTTTCGGAAAATCCCAATAGGAAGGGTGGAAAATGGGTTGAATGCCTTTAATGAGGCTACTTATATTTCAGAACCTGAAGATATTACAGACCTAAAAATTGGTATTTGGGATCCACTTTAAAAATAAAGGAACAGGCATTTTTTCGTTTTTGGAAAATCCAAATAATGGGGGGTGAAAAGGGGGGTGAATTTTTAAAATAAGTGTGTCTACATCTTAAAACTTTAAAAGTTTACAGATGTAAAAATTGGTATTTAGAATCTGCTTTCAAAATAAAGAAACACGCATTTTTTTGTTTTCGGAAAATCCCAATAGGAGGGGTGAAAAGGGGTGAAGAATAGTTTAATGCCTTTAATAAGAATCCTTATTTCTCAGAAACTGAAGATGTTACAGACCTGAAAATCGGTATTTGGAATCCCTTTTATAAATAAAGAAACATGTATTTTTTGTTTTAAAAAATCCAAATATTTTTGGGGGGGTGAAGGGGGGGGGGTGTTTAAAAATGCGTGTGTCTATATCTCAAAACTTCGAAAGTTTGCAGATGTAAAAATTGATATTTAGAATCTCCTTTAAAAATAAAAGAACACGTATTTTTTTGTTTTCGGAAAATCCCAATAGGAGGGGTGAATAGTGTGAATAAGGGGTTGAATGTCTTTAACGAGGATACTTATATCTCAGAAACTGAAGATATTACAGACCAGACAGTTAGTATATGGAATCACCTTTAAAAATACAGAAACATTTATTTTTTTGTTTTTGGAAAATCTAATTAATGGGGAATAAACAGGTGTGACAAATTGGGGTGAATTTTTAGAAAGACTATATCTACAGTATATCTCAGAAACGTAAAATGTTGCAGACGTAAAAATTGGTATTTAGAATCTCCTGTTAAAGTAAAGAAACTGGTATTCTCGGAAAATTCAATGAAGGTTGGGGAGGGGGGGGGGGTGTGAAAAATTGAAAAATTTATTGAATTAATTGTGTGAGGATACTTACATCTAATAAAAACTAACGTTGTTACAGACGTGAAAATTGGTATTTAGATCTTCTTTTAAAATAAAACGACGCGTTTTGGGGAGGGGGCGGAGAATCATTTTTGGAGGCGAGTGTGAAAAGGAGTTGAATTCGTTTCATGAGGACACATATCTCAAAAACTGAAGATAATCGGTATTTAGAAGATCCTTTACTATTAAAGAAACAAGTATTTTTTGCCGGAAAAATTCACTTAAGGGGGGCGGGGAGTGTAAAAGTAAGTGAAAAAAGTGAATTATTTTTATGGGAATACTTATATCTCAAAACTGAAGGTAACACGCGTGAACATTGGTATTTGGAATCTCCTTTAAAAATAAAGGAACACGTTTTCTTTTTTTTTGGGGGGGGGGGGAGGTAAATCATCTTCACCGCGGTGGGGTGAAATCGGAGGTGAGACCAATTGAGTTTACTGTTCCTAATGTACTTATAAGGAGCCTCCGTGGCTCAGGCGGCAGCGCGCTGGCTTCTCACCGCTAGGTTTCGTGGTTCAAATCCCGGTCACTCCATGTGAGATTTGTGCTGGACAAAGAGGAGGCGGGACAGGTTTTTCTTCGGGTACTCCGGTTTTCCCCGTCATCATTCATTCCAGCAACACTCTCCAATATCATTTCATTTCATTTGTCATTCATTTAATCATTGCCCCAGTGGAGTGCGACAGGCTTCGGCAGGGTTTATTCATTCCATTCCTGACCCGGTTGAATGACTGGAAAGAGGCTGTGGATTTTCAATGTGCTTATTCTGATCATAAACCGATCATTTTTAATCTCTCCTAGGTTCGTTTTCAAGAGCGAATTTTTCCTTTGGAGAACCTTCTTAGATTACAGTAGATTCTTCTGGCATATAAACAAAAATTTAAACATATTTGAAATAAACGATAGATATATGATTGACCGTGCAATTGTTCACCTCTGTAATAAAGTCAATAATGCACGGAAGTATGTCATTCGTATCGCCAGAAGTCCTGCGCACTTGCCTGCGGGCGACAATGGTGCTGGTCATACTGTCGTCAATGACAACGGCAGCAGATGTAATTTACCGCCAAGGCACCCAAGACGACACCACGCCGGATCTCCTCAAGGATTTGATCCACATTAAAAATGCTTATAGGAAAATATGGCAAAGATTTAGGGACCCAACTGACCGGGTGGAATACCTGGACCTATCCCGGCAAGTACGAAATCGATTGCTGGAGAGAAGGTTGAAAAATGGGAGGAACGTTGCCGTAATCTCTCAGAAAACGAGTCAGATCGCGAATTTTGGCGGATTCTCTCAGAAAACGAGTCAGATCGCGAATATTGGTGGGTTATATATAAAACGATAAGGATTCAATTATAAATTTCAGTACAATACCGTAGCGAAGCACGGGTATCTTGCTAGTATTGTATAAAGAACGAATAATAATAATAATAATAATAATAATAATAATAATAATAATTATTATTATTATTATTAAATATTGTATAAAGAATTATTGATAATGTTATTGTCTTTACGTTCCACTACTGTAACTACTTGGATGGTTTTCGTAGACGCCCAGGTGTCGGAACTTTGTCCCGTAGGAGTTCTTTTACGCGCCTCAACCGTCTGAGCCACTCGGCCCGGCTATACAATATTTACGTTAAAAACTCATCCCTTGGCCCCTGTACAAGTGTTGCTACTGGTACATAAAAACATCCCAACTTCAGACTTACCAGGATAATTGACCCTTCTGGACAACTGTCACTCAATTATACCTCCCGGTAAATGTCACAAACTAATTTTTGGTAGTTCCCCCAGTCTCATAAAACTGCATGAACCCCGTTATACAATTAAGGTAGGGCTGCCAATCAGTGCAATATTTAGTACCGAAGTTGCAATATGTGTTGATATGTATGTTTTAATAATTTTACTATTGTAATTCCCCCCAACCCATGGCACAACCGAAGGGCCATGACATACCAAGCGACCGCTGCTCAGACGGAAGAAGGCTGCAGATTACGGGGTGTCGAGTGGTCGGCACAACAATCCTCTCGGTCGTAATTCTTGGCTTTCTAGACCGGGTCTATGGGTAATAAATTATCTATATAATGCAGGGAAGTACATACAATTGCATTGTGTTCGGGTTGTGAGCAGCCATGTATGTGATATAACCTTGGATTTCTGACTGAACACAGCTCTCTATAGAGGATTCTAATATTGCATACGCAACTCACAATGCATGTTTGTTGATGTATAGTAAAGACCTCTCAGTGTTAATATTCGTTTAAAATATCCCTACACGTGGTAGAAGATGAGTACTTGATGATGTGATGATGCTTGTTAATTAAAGGGGCCTAACATCTAGGTCATCGGCCCCTAAGATGAATAATTCTACACACCTGTGAAAGAATCATCTCATTATCTTGATATTCATATTTTAATCTATTTAATCGTGTATTATACCTACATTAAGCTTATGTCATAGATATGTTTAATATATTCTTAAAATGATACGAACCGAGCTCGATAGCTGCAGTCGCTTAAGTGCGGCCAATTTCCAGTAATCGGGAGATAGTGGGTTCGAGCCCCACTGTCGGCAACCTTGAAGATGGTTTTCCGTGGTTTCCCATTTTCACACCAGGCAAATGCCGGGGCTGTACCTTAATTAAGGCCACGGCCGCTTCCTTCCACTTCCTAGGCCTTTCCTATCCCATCGTCGCCATAAGACATATCCGTGTCGGTGCAACGTAAAGCAAGTAGCAAAATGATACGATAGGTCTGCTATCGAACCAGGAATATTTTGCTTGCCGAAGAATTGCTCTACCACTAGTAAAACTCTATTACTGTGCTGGCGGTAGCCCATTCTTCGTAGTCAGTATCAATATATTAGCCTTCAGAGAAGAATGCCGAGTCGCAGTAGTTGAACAGATGATAGAATTCCCCGATTTCTGGTCGTAGCGAGAAATTTCAACTTTACAAACACATACAGAACATTGTATAAATTCAAAGCACACTACGAAACATACTAACTGAAAATATCAGTATGATGATAGTTTACTGAGTGAATTAGCTATGCAGTACGAACCGTGTAGCTCTGAGCTCGCACTCAAGAGATGGTTGGTTCGGACACCATTCCCGGCAGGCCCGTAAATGAGGTGGTGGTGGTGATAGCTGTTTTAAGTGGAATTACAACTGGACAACTTCTCTTCTGTAATTTTATTACAATTTATTTCAATTTGCTTTACGCAGATAGGTATGATGGCGACGATGTGATAGGAATGGGCTGGGAGTGGGAAGGAAGCGATCGTGGCCTTAATTAAGGTACCACTCCAGCATTTGCCTGAGTGAAAATGGCAAACTACGGAAAATCATCTCCAGGGCTGCCGACAGTGGCGTTCGAAACCATCTACCGAATGCAAGCTGACAGCTACGTGGCCCAAACCTTGCAGCCACTCGCTCAGTATTCCCCATTTTCATACAAGAGAAATGTTGAGCCTGTATCTTAATTGAGGCCATGACAGCTACTTTCCCATTTCCATCAGTTTTCTTTATCTATAGATGTTAAATAGGAGTATTTCTTTTATTTTGATCTCCTTCTTGTGATTTGTATTACATGTATGATCAGCTATGGATGGTTCTACCGAGAGCTGTTTGCAGTATCGTTTGCTATTAATCTTAATCATATGTTGCGTAGTGAACACTAATGTAAACTTAGGATTTTGTATAAACTGGTAGGCGAGAACGTACCCTACATGTTCATGGGATTCATGAGAAATTGTTTTTTTTTTGTATTTTTGTAAATGTTTCCTATTGGAAGTTTTTACAGTACCGGTAATTAATTGGCCTCCTTATACAATCCGTTTCGGTTTTGATCTGCGGTAGAAATGTCTGGTGATATAATAATAATAATAATAATAATAATAATAATAATAATAATAATAATAATAATAATAACGTATGGCCTCCGAAGAGACCTGGCGCTGTTCCTCCGAGTTGACGCGTGTGGGTGACCTGATCATCTGCGAGGATGAGGCCCTGCCTAGGATGAAATCTAATGTTGAAGACGACACAAGCACCTAGTCCCCAAGCCAGAGGAATTAGTCAATGAAGGTTAAAACCCCCAATCCAGCTGGGAATCGAACCTGGGATCCTTTGGACTAAATACCAACCAGCATGGCAAAGAGTTAGCCTCGGAGCGGAACAGAAATATTTGGTTGTTTCCCGCGAATCTTGTGCAAGTTGATGATTAGAACGATTTTAACTCTGTTTATTTCGTGATTTCACGTAAGGCTCTTATTATTCCTCGTCCGTTCAGAAAGAATGGATTTCTCTTTTTGAAGATGTCAGCCCCTGTTCCTGGGGAAACATAAGTAAACATTTAAGATTCAAAATGGCTTACCAACCTGAAATCCTGCTCTTCGGATATGATGGTCAACGGGGGTGATATAGTTAATCGAACGTGTGCTCTTATTCAGTACACGCGTTGTGAGGTTTTTCTCTATTCTTTTAGATTGTTTGTAGCTTTTGCTTGTCGATTAAGACAGCTGTAAAATTTAGTTACAACCATTGGAACTACATGCACTGGATAGGCATTAATTTCTTAGTGGTGGTCATTAAAAGCATTGTTCCTGTGAATTACTCCATTGTTTAAAATCAAAACAATCGGGGAATATAATTTGCACAGCGTATTATGTCCACTGACCGAAATCTTACAGAAAAAAAGGAACAACTGATTATTGCCAAACCAGGCATGTAACCACGATGCAGTAAAAATATAGTTGTTCCATGTTATGCATGCACCCAGGAACCACGAAAAATGAAATCATTTTCGAATTGGACTTTATGAAAATCGGACAAACACTTCGGAATTAATACGATTTGATCCTCGTGGTATGGATTACACTGAATTACTTAAATCATGGGATTTCATTGTAACTAAAGGAAATTAATGTTTTTACAAGAAATATTACGATAACGTACGTAGAATTACAGTTTTTGATGAGATTTTCCTCCATCATCGTACTAAAACTGAGCTTAGTCTGTCCAGTGTTGTTGTAAGTGAATGGCGCATGATTTGCACAATATCCAACATAAGAATGCAACGAACTTCCATTGTATCCAATGTGATAAAATATGTTTGTGGACATAACACGTTTTGCTCCAGTCGTTTCGATGGACAAAATACGATTTGAAACGACAGTCAATTTTCAAGTTCCATTTAGACCAGGAAAACACACGGCGTGACACAGTCTGAATTCATAATGTGGAAAAGCACAAAGAAAAATATATATGCGAAGTCGCATCGAACTATTTTTGTTGATGGGTGGACATAATACGATTTGGAAAGATACTCCTCAATTAGCAAAAATCACTGCACTGATTACGAGGATAGACTTATACATCCGGCGAACATCGTCATTAATAATGTGTTCAGTGTGATGCCGTACTGCACCATATACTGCCCTTAAAACCGAATAACTCACGGGGGTAAAGCGCGTGGTGATGTTCGAAAAATGGGCGTAAGAAAATCTCTAAATAAACTTATACTAATCAGTATATGGACAGGAAGTATGGAGGCATATTTTCCAAATGAGAAATATATGCAAAGGACTTAAAATGGATGTATTGGTCCAAACAAAATACGGTTCATACTAAAATGAAATCCAACATGAAATTAGCAATGTAGACCCCAAAATTGGTCGTGAAAATGTGACTCGAACATGAAAATCAAATACATTAGAAGAAAATAAATTGAAAGGAAAGAAAGCGGGCAACGACCCGTAAAATATTGTTACAAAATATATTATATGGAGATTTGATCCGTGTTATTAATTAATTGTGTAGCTGCGCCAGCTAGGTTCCTTAGTCCATTTGCCCTTGACCATCGATCTTACGGAAATACTAATACACTACTACAAAAATAACTGACTACCTATATTTACACTCCGACATATTCGGATACAATTATAAAACACACTGGCACAGGGTGGTTCCTAAACATTCTCTCCAAAATAAAACATTGATTCTGCTGTATGAGTCAGCACTCCTATACAAAGTGGACCAGACAAAACTAGCTTCGCAGCAAATTAGCTATCGAGCTAAAATCCCAAATTTACACAACACAAGACACATAAGAACAAACAGGTGCACACACACAAATATATAAAAACCGGTGGATAAAACACAAACAGACAAGCATATGAAATAATAGAGATATCAGGGATCGAACCCGACTTTGGCAGGATCCGTAGGCTTGCGTCTAAAACAGACACAGTTGTCAATCTCTCTCGCTCCTCGTGGTTAGGTTGATCAGCTGTTTGGAACGCAAAACATTATCTAACAGGTAAGGATATGCAGAGCTCTGGGAACATATAACGGGACCTCGTATATCCACTTTCACTTGACACGAGGGGAACTAGCACTTGGCTGTCAAAAGAGCCAACTCGCTGGGGAGCTTATACAATGGGTCAGGCCTTCCGCCTGCAATACTTCTCGTGAACGAGGAAACAAATTACTTCATACATCTCCGCTCAGCTGCTACTTTCTTAAGCAACTCATCAGCTGGTTAATTATCGCACATACAAACATAGCTCCCAGCAAGAATACGGCATTTCTCGTCTAATTACAAACATGTGGCCCCAAAATCATCCCTCTGACATTTCAAGCCATTCACTTTGCATATCTTTGGTTCGATCCCATGATGTTCCCGAACTTGCCTTCTTCCCAATATAAATGATTTTACTATGACAAGACGGTGGATATATTGTCACTGCACATCCTGTAGTTAGATATAATCCATGCCACATGCATAGAAACAACGTAGCTATTTCATGTTACTAATTATCTGAATTTAATCCAACGCAGCGGGCGTGTAACCTGTTTGATGTTTAAAGGAACTCTATTCGAAATACCTCTATGATAAATGATATAAAAGAAAAATGGAAGTACACTAATCAAGCAAAGAAACCCATCTATCATAATCCTATCATTACCCTTTCTTTCCATCTATCTAAATATGTGCAATTCAAATGGGCTAAAACATGCACACCAGCCCCGACAAAATTTAACATTAAATTAATCAAAAACAATTGCCACTTTGGCTGACATTTAATCATTGAAATACCCAAATTAACTCTACTGTAGTGTATTAATATCCTAAAACATGGTTATATGGACATTAGGACTTAACTTTTGCAGCGGGCAGCACAGGTTGAATGTTCCTGGTCTCGAGTCCTCGTACAGCCATAATTGTATTCTTCTCATTCTTGAAAACGTCTGCAAAGATGCTGTGAATTAAAGGCTCCTCTTCACCGTTCTGCATGCACGCACACACAATATTGATCCCAATGATAGGCTATAATTGGCGTAGTCTACGCTCAAGTATTGGTCCCAACTTACGCGCCATTAGGTTAAGGGCATATACCCGATCAATATTAGTCCTTCTTTGCGTCTAAACTATGAGGAACGCACTCGTAATATCTGCTACTCGCGAACACGTACCGACTGGATATGCTAATTAAAGTGTTAATTGTACTTTTATTACACTCGCAGGTCTGGAGTTTTTATTCTCTGATTAATGAATCTATAGAATCTGAACGGTACCAGACCGCACTTGGTATTTCAAAATATTTGATTAAGACCAAGATAGAGGTAATCTTTTAAAAGTACTGCTAGTCACAAAGCAAATTATTAGTTCTGGAACGCGCACATAGCGTATAATTGACTTCGATATTCACAAAGAAGAATATCACCTCTCACGGAGAACGACACGCACCGCGCGCACCTCACTGAAAATACTTCTGGCGAATGAGAAAGCTTCCCACAACTACGGGAGTTTAAATAGTCTTACAGTTTGTCCGTTGCTCAATGTACTCTCCGGCTAACAGAGACAATGGCCTGTTAACGGCTTTCCAAACTCCAACGGATTCACGTTCAAATAAAGCTACTTATGAAAAGTGCTGAAGTAATCATTATTATCACCTAGGAGTGAATGATAAATCTGCTTCCAATTTCTCATTAATTCGGACCTGGGGAATTTTAGCTTATTGGCGAATATCTCTGCTTGAATTCAAAGGAACCCAATCCAGCGAAGATGAAGTTGGTCAACCTGATTTAGTTGTCTTGGGGTTCCGGACGTTCAAATTGTACCTCTCCCCTAGCTCGTATCGGTTGAGTTTGAAAAGTAGAGTGCAGTCTACATGACTAGATACATAGCTCACGGTTCGACTTGAACTCGAGAAAGTTCGCTGGTAATGGAAAAGTACTGGGTGTGCCTCGCCTATGTCACGGCTCTCCTGGCTTCCTGCCTTCATTCCCAGCTCCTTGCATATACATAAAATAAGAAATTTCTACAGTGTTATAAGTAAATAATTGAGGCATATACGACATGGCTCAGTACAGTATCGCCATTAACGTGAAATGATTTATGCAAGCTTATAGAATCTTCCCTCCGTGAAAATGATTCTCATGTAATTGTTGTAATTGATGATCCAGATTGTTCGAACTCAAACCCGCCTGGTGGCCACAATCGTTGTACAATGTCTCTGAGGTGTGACATCGTGGTTAGCCGGTTCGGGTCCCGTTGGTGGAAAAATAATTCACCGCTAGCATGTTGGCCGGCTGGGTATCAATCAATCAATCAATCAATCAATCAATCAATCAATCAATCAATCAATCAATCAATCAATCAATCAATCAATCAATCAATCAATCAATCAATCAATCAATCAATCAATCAATCAATCAATCAATCAATCAATCAATCAATCAATCAATCAATCAATCAATCAATCAATCAATCAATCAATCAATCAATCAATCAATCAATCATTGATCTGCATTTTGGGCGGTCGCCCAGGTGGCAGATTCCCTATCAATTGTTTACCTCATATCTACATTTATTTATAATTGTTTACCGATCATTTTCTTAAACATTTTCAACGAACTTGTAAATTTATCGAACATTTCCCTTGATAATTTATTCCACTCCCTTACTCCCCGTCCTATAAATATTTCCCCAATTTGCCCTCTTGAATTCCACCTTTATCTTCATGTTATGATTTTTCCTACTTTTAAGAGCTCCACTCAAGCTAACCCTTCTACTCATATCGTTCCATGCCAACTCATCACTGACAGCTCGAACCACATCGTATAGTCGAGCAGCTCGTCTCCTTACTCTCAAGTCTTCCTACTCCAAAGTTTGCAACATTTTAGTGACGCTACTCCTTTTTCGGAAATCTCCCGGAACAAATCGTGCTGCTTTCCTTTGAATTTTTTCCAGTTGTCGTATCGCGTAGTCCTGGCCAGGATCCCATACACTAGAGCCATACTTTAACTGCGGTCTTACCAGAGACGTATATGCCCTCTCCTTTAAATCCTTACTACAACTCCTAAATACTATCATAACCATGTGAAGAGATGTGTAACCTTTCTTAACTACCTCGTTAACGTGATTACCGCAATGAAGACCATTCCCGAGGCGGTAGTATACAATTTATAATCATTAGATTACATGTTAAAAGCACGGATTCCGTTCGAAACCTCTCCGTAGTGTTCTTATGGAGCGAGGGCATTTGACGTAGTTTATGATGATTTGTCCGTTGATGAGGACGTTAATTCTTGGGCAGTTCCTGACGGGAGTAATTTACGTGCCGAAACGGGCTTCACCCGCTCCTTGCATGCTTCATGGGAGACTACTGGCAAAAATGATTGCGATTTGACTAGACAAAAGAGTGACTGAGTGGGTTGCTATACTTCTAGAAAATAGATCTCAGAGAACTAGAGTGGGTGAAGCTTTATCTGACATTCTAATAAATAAGAGAGAAATTCCTCAAGGTAGTATTACTGGACTTTTATGTTTTCTTATATATATAAACTAGCAATTGTACCCGTGCTTCGCTACTGTATTCCAGATTGTATACGAATTTCGAAGTAAATTACTGTACATGAAGTGAATAATAATTTTTAAATTGCATGTAATTTGGCGTTATCCAAGAAAAAGCATAGGGAGGTCCGCAGATGATGTTTCCAATGTAAAGTGCGAGTTGTGGAGTTGTGATGATAACGACAGGTGCACTTGTCTACCACAATTCATTATGTTTTAGAAACGTTGAACAGAGTGAAATTTGTGTAAGATTTTCACACAGTGAATTACTTTTCAGATACTTATGCGACAGCTTCAAACATAGAATTTGGCTCACATATGGCTACTGGGTGGGCCACTATTCGTGTAGAATTTGATGTTCCCATCTTTCGTATAAGTGAATCAAACCATCAATTATATGTGTACAAAGTGCAAAGTTTAGGTAAATCCAGAAAGAGAAAAATTTAATGGATAAGGGATAGAGATACGACAAAAGTTCACAGGAACGAAGTTGTAGATCACTCCAAATTGAACGGAGATTGTGCCATCCGTTTTGTGATACGACTTACCGTTTAGCCACGAAATACACCGAAAGGAAGGACTGCACCGTCATTAAAATTGCCTCCATATTTCGATATTTTTCGGGGGTAAAAAAATAAAAATTTTAAACATCTCGTGAATTTTCCGTCGGTTACATGCTAAAAGCTATAATTTTGCAAAATTTCAATTTTCTAACTCGTCTGGGAGATTGTGCTGCGATCTTGATATGGGAGAGTGGGTTAAAAATCAGGACTTTCAGGAAACTTTTAAGCCCATAAAACCTGTAGGTTCTGGATAAATATCACCGACTCTGTTCTTATGCAGGTTTGAAACTCCCAGCATGTACCCCTCAGAGAATTATGAGAATTTGAGATTTTTCTAGCGATCCTGAAGTCATCAGGTTGTTTGGTACCAAGTTTCAAATTTCTAAGATGCCTAGAATGCTCACTAATTCACGTCTGTTTTCATTTTTATGCCTTAATTTATATATAGAGTGTATATATAGTAGACTACAGTATATATAAATCGCGCCAAACAGACTTCCATTTATTAGTGTGGATTATATCACCCGCTTCCCTAGTGGTTTTAGGGGCGTAAGTTATACTTGAAAGTCATACTGGAACATACACACGTCCATTATCTTGGCCATTTCTGACAATTTATTTTTTCACCCTTTCTCACCCCCTATGCCAAAGGGGGCTGAAGTTAGACTTTAAAAATCCGGAATGTTACAATCATCTCAGCGACCCGGAAAACTATGGAATCGGCAGTACATTAGATTATTATTATATCTCACTCCCCCCCTCCCCCACCCTAAAGGGGACTAAACTTTGAGTTTCAAAAAATCGGAATGTTACTATTCATCTCAGCGACCCCGAAAATTATGGATTAGACACAACTTTCGATGATTTGTATATCTCAGTCCCCTTGCCCCCCCGCCCCTAAGGGTTCCTAGGGTGTTTTACCCCCATGTGGTTTGTCTCCTGATACAAAAAATTCGGAGTGCCACTATTTATCTCAGCGACCCCGAAAACTATGTATTCGACACTATTTTATATTATTTCTATATATCACTCTCCCATCGCCCCCCACCACGAAGGGGGCTGAACTCGGACTTTAAAAAATTCCGGAGTGTCACTGTTCATCTCAGCGACCCCGAAAAGTATGGATTCGACGCTATTTTCGATGATTTTTATATCTCAGCCCCCTCGCCCCCCCTGCCCCTAAGGGTTCCTGGGCTGTCTTACCCCCACGTGGTTTGTCTTCTGATACTAAAAATCCGGAGTGTACAATTCACCTCGGCGACCCCGAAAACTATGTATTCGACACTATTTTCATTTAATTTTATATATCACTCCCCCCTCGCCCCCACCCCAAAGGGGGCTGAACTTGAACTTTAAAAAAATCTGGAGTGTCACTATTCATCTCGGCGAACCCAAAAAGTATGGATTCGACACTATTTTCGTTAATTTGTTTATCTGAGCCCCCTCGCCCCCCCCACCCCTAAGGGTTCCTGGGCTGTCTTACTCCCACGTGGTTTGTCTCCTGATACTAAAAATCCAGAGTATACAATTCACCTCGGCGACCCCCGAAAACTATGTATTCGATATTATTTTCGTTTAATTTTATATATCACTCCCCCCTCGCCCCCCATGCGAAAGGCAGCTGAACTTTGACTTTTGAAAAATCGGGAGTGTCACCGTTCATCTCAGCGACCCCGAAAACTGTGGATTCGGCACTTTTTTCGATTATTTTTATACCTTGCCCCCCCCCCTGCCCCTCCACCCCTAAGGGAGCTACGGATGGCTAACCTCCACAGTGCTCGTCTCCAGATAGTAAGTCATAAGTGTACCAAGTTTGGATGAAATTGCTCCAGTGGTTAAGGAAGAGATGTGTCATTTACACACACACATACATGCATACAACATCCATTTTTGTATATAGTAAGAAGAAGAAGAAGAAGAAGAAGAAGAAGAAGAAGAAGAAGAAGGAGAAGAAGAAGATTATGCTTGCTTTTTTATTACATGGAGAAATTTTATTTTGAACACTGCAGACATCTAAACTTAGACCGTATATCCGAAGAAATTATTCGAATCCGAGGAATGAATATTACTTCGCTCGCGGCATGCCCAATCATGAGAATGGCTTCAATAATATTAGTCATCAGTTTCAGAGTCGTGTTCATTGCAGAGGGCAGTACTCTTATTCTTAAGAAGGATAATTGGTGCCACAATCGTCCGCTATAAGATGTTCGAGGGAACTCCAGGTGACTCCAAGTCTTTCGAAGCTCTGCCTTGTAGTCGATAGACTTGTAACTGTGTAGAACATCGGGTAATTCTTGTAAAAGTTGCTTGTTGAAAGAAATGAATGACATGATATATGATAGCAAGAATGAAGAGGATGAAACCCGCCGCCAGCACAGAGCCCACTGCTTTTGAATAGCTCAAGACTTAACGTCCCGAACCGACGAACGAATCATCATCAACACCGTCATATGCCCTCACACCATATAAGACCAAAAACAGCTTCCTACGTCCTGGACGTAAAATGGCTCCTTGAATATTGTGTTTTCTACCTATCTTATGTACGTTGCCTAGCGACAGCGACTCTATGCATTTAATCTTGGTGACAGCACGTTGGATTGTCATATCCCAACGAGCTAGAAGGAGTCCTTTTTCTAGCTCGTTGTCATATCCCAATGCACGTTTTCCGATGGTTTTTCGTTCATAACTCACAACGAAAGCGAAAATGAAAATTCCGGCTTCGAGGTGCATTCGGACCCCCTTCCATCTACCTCTGTTCAAAATTTCAGATCTCTGCGTGCTGTAGATTTTGCTGGGCATCGCGCACAGACAGACAGACAGACAGACAGACAGACAGACAGACAGACAGACAGACAGACAGACAGACAGACAGACAGACAGACAGACAGACAGACAGACAGACAGACAGACAGACAGACAGACAGACAGACACTTCCTTTTATAATAAAGAGATGATTTGAGTAGAGAAGTGGAATCAGAGATAAGGCTTTTCGCAGATGATGTTATTGTGTATAGAGTAATAAATAAGTTACACGATTGTGAGCAACTGCAAAATAACCTGGATAATGTTGTAAAATGAACAGCAGGCAATGGTATGATGATAAACTGGGTTAAAAGTCAGGTTGTGAGTTTCACAAATGGGAAAAGTCCTCTCCGTTTTAATTACTGCGTTGGTGGGGTGAAAGTTCATTATGGGGATCGCTGTAAAGATCTAGGTGTTAATATAATGAAAGTCCGTCATTGGGGTAATCACATAAATGGGATTGTAAATAAAGGGTACAGATCTCTGCGCGTGGTTACGGGGTGTTTAGGAGTTGTAGTAAAGATGTAAAGGAGAGGGCATATAAGTCTCTGGTAAGACCCCAACTAGAGTATGGTTCCAGTGTATGGGTCTCTCACCAGGATTACTTGATTCAAGAACGGGAAAAAATACAAAGAAAAACTGCTCGATTCGTTCTGCGTGATTTCCGACAAAAGAGTAGCGTTACAAAAATGTTGCAATGTTTGGGCTGGGAAGACTTGGGAGAAAGGAGACGAGCTGCTCGTCTGAGTGGTTTGCTCCGAGCTGTCAGTGAAGTGATGGCGTGAAATGACATCAGTAGACGAATAAGTTTGAGTGGTGTCTTTGAATGTGGGAAGGATCACAATATGAAGGTAATGCTGGAATTCAAGAGGACAATTGGGGCAAATATTCTTTTATAGGGAAGGGAGTTATGGATTGGAACAACTTACCATGTGAGATGTTCAATAAATACCCCATCTCTTTGAAATGATTTAAGAAAAGGCTAGAAAAACAACAGATAGGGAATCTGCCACCTGGGCGACTGTCCTAAATGCAGATCAGCATTGACTGATTGATTGCATCATCTTGATCATATCACTCTCTTCAAGTATAAAGACCTGCACCAGGCGAGACGAACATGTCCCGGCACCAGAACCCGTAAGTTAAATAAAATAAATAAAGTCGAACTCGAAGATAACCGAAGCTGGCCCTTGACCTACACACATACCAGATTAGTGATACATGTCTAGAGAGACCTGGCTGCAAGCGATCGGATATTATCTTGTTGAAAATAATATGACTTAATGCATCCATTCCGTGAACGGAAGAATACGAGACTGAGCTGCTTCCTTGTCAGTGTTCCCAGGATCATTTCCAGCAGTGATGTCCTTCCATACTACGGCGCTTCCACTGTTGAGGTTTGTCACGCTGAGGTGCCGGAATTTAGTTCCGCAGGAGTTCTTTTTACGTGCCAGTAAATCTACCGACACGGGGCTGTCGTATTTGAGCACCTTCAAATACCACCGGACTGAGCCTGGATCGAACCTGCCAAGTTGGGGTTAGAAGGCCAGCGCCTTAACCGTCTGAGCCACTCAGCCCGGATGTTCTGTATTTTAATGTATGATTTTGTAGTGTAATGCAATCTAAATATCAACATAATTCGCTTGTACCAGTGTCCTTATAATGACAAGCCATGCATGCGCGCATCACACAGGCACCTTCATTGTGTTCTTTCATCATTTTGTAACGTCCGACTCGTTGGCTGAACGGTCAGCGTACTGGCCTTCGGTTCAGAGGGTCTCGGGTTCGATTCCCGACCGGGTCGGGGATTTTAACCTTCATTGGTTAATTCCAATGGCCCGGGGGCTGGGTGTTTGTGCTGTCCCCAACATCCCTGCAACTCACACACCACACATAACACTATCCTCCACCACAGTAACACGCAGTACCCTACAGATGGCAGATGCCACCCACCCTCATCGGAGGGTCTGCCTTACAAGGGCTGCACTCGGCTAGAAATAGCCACACGAAAAATAAAAATAAATACACACCACACATAACACTATCCTCCACCACAATAACACGCAGTTACCTACACATGGCAGATGCCACCCACCCTCATTGGAGGGTCTGCCTTACAAGGGCTGCACTCGGCTAGAAATAGCCACACGAAAAATAAAAATAAATACACACCACACATAACACTATCCTCCACCACAATAACACGCAGTTACCTGCACATGGCAGATGCCGCCCACCCTCATCAGAGGGTCTGCCTTACCGGCTAGAAATAGCCACACGAAATTAAATTAAATCATTTTGTAATATGACCCCTTACCCATCGGTCGATTCTGGCTACGCTACTGCTACAGTGTTACATGTTCTGTGTGACAATGCATCAGCCGAATTGCTTAGCTCCCAGGATCGGGTTCCCAATGTTTTATGTACGACACCTCCTCAGTTGACCTCACGAGGCTGAATAAATTGGTTTCAGGATTTAAAATTTGGGAAAATTAAATCGAACCCTGGGAGCCTTAGAGCCTCCGTACACTATGGGACAGTCTGAATAACGGCAACACAAACTCAGGTAAATAATAAAGATTACATACCTGGACGTCAGAGATAAATGATCGTAAATGACATTTCACTAACTTTACAGGAGAGCAGATTGTTTTTTTTATTTTTTTTTTTATTTTTACAATTTGTACCGGCACCGGCACAGATAGTTCTTATGGCGACGATGGGAGAGGACAGGCCTAGGAGCGGGAAGGAAGCGGCCGTGGCCATAATTAAGGTACAACCTCAGCATTTGTCTGGTGTGAAAATGGGTAACCACGGAAAACCATCTTCAGGGCTGCCGACAGTGGGGTTCGAACCCTTTATCTCCCGGATGCAAACTCATAGCTGCGCGCCTCTAACCACACGGTCAACTCGCCTGGTAAGGAGAGGAGAAAGAAGCTGCCGAAGCGAATATTTTATTACTGTAAAGGCAGGTCAAATACACAGTTCTGACTATGGTAAACTATTGTGCAGGCCAATACGATAAGGGGTGCGGCGGACGACCTAAGGTTAAACTGTTGTATGATCTTTTACTATTGTTTATTGCTGGGTTCTCCTTGTACATACGGTAGTATCACATAGCTTATCTTCATTCCTACGAAGCATACAGATACCGCCATAAGTATTTGTACACCTATGCTGACGAACGGCGTGTAGTATTGAGTCTGCTGCTATACGATACTTGTTGGGCTAGAGTAATAGAACTGATGGTATTACAAAACAGTCCTTTATTTTTATATACATATACGATTTGAACAAAACGTGTATACAATATCTAGTATTGAATAAATAATATCAAGGAACATAAAAAGCTATCGTGTCAAAAGTATTCTTACACGCACTATGTTTGTTGTGGACGAACTGAATGCAGTCTTTCTCCAGGTTTTCATTACTCTTTTTGGGTTTCCCGTGACATTGATTCGACGATTTTTTTCGTTACCTCTTTGGAAATAGAGGCCTATTATTCCAGCAAAGCCGTTACCATGGTAGCATTACTCGTAATTTGCCTTGTCCGTACCCTGGTATCCAAAATGCTCTATAACTGCTCGATTGGATTAATATCCGGGGATTGAGGAGGGAGTCCGCCTCTGTGGTGTAGTGGTTAGCGTGATTAGCTGCCACCCCCGGAGGCCCGGGTTCGATTCCCGGCTCTGCCACGAAATTTGAAAAGTGGTACGAGGGCTGGAACGGGGTCCACTCAGCCTCGGGAGGTCAACTGAGTAGAGGTGGGTTCGATTCCCACCTCAGCCATCCTGGAAGTGGTTTTCCGTGGTTTCCCACCTCTCCTCCAGGCGAATGCCGGGATGGTACCTAACTTAAGGCCACGGCCGCTTCCTTCCCTCTTCCTTGCCTATCCTTTCCAATCTTCCCATCCCTCCACAAGGCCCCTGTTCAGCATAGCAGGTGAGGCCGCCTGGGCGAGGTACTGGTCATACTCCCCAGTTGTATCCCCCGACTAAGAGTCTGAAGCTCCAGGACACTGCCCTTGAGGCGGTAGAGGTGGGATCCCTCGCTAAGTCCGAGGGAAAAACCGAACCTGGAGGGTAAACAGATGATGATGATGATGATGATTGAGGAGGGATATGAAGCTGTTTTGGAAATATTATACAACAGCCACAGTCTTGTATTTTGGCCGGGATGCTTGGGATCATTGTCTTGTTGGAATACGAAGTCGTTTTGGACAGATTTGTTCTTAAAATGCCAATATATATTTTGTGATCCATTATACCGTCTATAATATGAAGCTTCCCTGATCCGGCAGCACTCATGCATCCCCAAACCAGCACATTTCCACCTCGTTTGTCACTGTGGAACACAGGCTTTTGGGTGCTAGCTCCGTAGTCTTTTTCCGTCATACAGTTTGACGTCCATCTTGCTCAAATAAATTAAATTTACTTTCATCGGAGAAAATAACTTTATCCCAAAACACGGGCGGTGCGTCGACGTATTGTTTTGCAAAAGGAAGGCGTTTCTTTCGATTCACTTTAGAAACATAACACTTCTTGCGAGCAACTCGACCATTTTACTCTTCGTGTTTAGTAGCACGGCGCACTGTGCTTGCAGATACTGCAACACTGTCACTATCTTTGGAGCACTTAACTTTGGAACCGAGCTCGATAGCTGCAGTCGCTTAAGTGCGGCCAGTATCCAGTATTCGGGAGATAGTAGGTTCGAACCCCACTGTCGGCAGCCCTGAAAATGGTTTTCCGTGGTTTCCCATTTTCACACCAGGCAAATGCTGGGGCTGTACCTTAATTAAGGCCACGGCCGCTTCCTTCCCCCTCCTAGCCCTTCCCTGTCCCATCGTCGCCATAAGACCTATCTGTGTCGGTGCGACGTAAATCAACTAGCAAAATTAACTTTGGATCTTTCTTAATCAGACCCATCACTTCACGCTTGTCTCTGGTAGTCAGTTTGTATGGACATCCAGTTCTTGGCATGTTTTGCACATAGTTAGTAGCCATGGGCGCCCGCAGGATCTTTTCCAGGGGGGGGGGGGCACATTAACAATTTTCTTGAATATAAAAACCAATATAACGTCAGCAACATTAAATTGTTTACAGAAACTTCCAGTTATAACATATGCTAGATGACTGTCAGTAATTTCAGTTTATGAAATAATTTGGTATTATATTAAACAATTGAACGTCAACATCTTTAGAATTCCAGGGGGGGGGGCAAGTGCCCCCCCTTGCCCCCCCTTGCGGGCGCCCATGTTAGTAGCACAATACCGATCTATTATAGACTGCACTGTCGATCGATCGGGGTCTACCGACAAGCGCTGAGATCTCCCGTAGAGATTACACTAATTGTAGAGTCTAATAACAAGCTTGCGCTCCGCTTGACTGGTTTCTCTTCCCTTGCGACTCATACTGACACCACATTACAATCACACATACAAACACAGTTGCAGTCAACCCCGGACTGAACAACTGCTTGTCAGTTGAGTTTCCGCCGTATGGGAATTGCGCTTGCAATCCTGTTTACAGAACGCTTTCCTGTCTGTACGAGTACATATGGCACGATAGCTGTTTGTGTTTCTTGACAATATTTCTTTAATAGTAGAGATTGTATATTCATTTTGTTCAAATCTTAGATGTCACAAAATAAAGGACTGTATTGTTCAATCAGTCACTACTGATCTGCATTTAGGACAGTCGCCCAGGTGGCAGATTCCCTATTTGCTGTTTTCCTAGCCTTTTCTTAAATGATTGCAAATAAATTGGAAATTTATTGTACATCTCCCTTGGTAAGTTATTCCAATCCCTAACTCCCCTTGCTATAAACGAATATTTGCCCCAATTTGTCTTCTTGAATTCCAACTTTATCTTCATATTCTGATCTTTCCTACTTTGAAAGACACCACTCAAACTTATTCGTCTACTAATGTCATTCCACGTGAATCAGATTGCTTCTGTTAGACTGGGAGAGGAAAATACGGAAGTTGTACATATCCAACGGGGTGTACGACAGGGTTGTATAATGTCTCCATTGCTATTTAACATATATTAAGAATATATCTTCAGGGAAACGCTGGATGATATACAAATGGGAGTGCTTTTAAATGGACAATGGATAAACAACGTTCGATATGCGGATGGCACTGTAATTTTTGCAGATAGTTTAGAAAGTTTGCAATAACTCCTCGAACGAGTAGCATTCACTAGCCATGAATACGGCCTTGACATGAATATAAAGAAAACCTAAGTTATAAGTAAAACTTATAAGTAAAAAATGTATTCCTGCTTGTCATCTAGTAATTGACCATAAACCTATTGAACGAGTCCGGAAATACACTTATCACGGCACCATCGTTAATGATCAATGTGATAATTCGGTTGAAGTGAAGTCCCTCATTGGAAAAGCTAGGACTGGGTTCAACAAAATGGGTAAACTGTTTAAAGTCGTGACTTAACACTAGTTACAACAATGAGACTCCTTCGTTGCTATATATTTTCTGTTCTCTATTACGGTGTTGAAACATGGACTTAACGAAGTCGCTCAGTAAACAGGCCTTTGAGATGTGGCTATACCGAAGGATGCTAAAAGTGTCATGGACAAATCATGTCACAAATGCAGAGATCCTTCGAAGAATGAGAAAAGATAAGGAAGTACTGACCACTGTAAAAACGAGAAAGCTACAATACCTCGGTCACATCATGAGAAACGGAAGCAGGTACCATCTACTGCAAGAAATCCTGCAAGGAAAGATACCTGGAAAGAGAGGTGTTGGCAGGAGACGAATCTCCTGACTATAAAACCTCAGAGTCTGGACTCTCAAGATATCGGCAGAGTTACTCCCAGCAGCTCACAACAGAGAAGAGAGAAGAACGGATAGGGACTAGAAGAAGAAGAGTGTCATTCCACGCCATATCTCCACTGATAGCTAGGAACATTTCACTTAGTCGTGCAGCTCGTCTCCTTTTTCCCAAGTCTTCCCAGCCCAAATTTTGCAACATTTTTGTAACGCTACAATTTTGTATAAAATCATCCAGAACAAATTGAGTTGCTTTAAAAATATGTTTTCCAGTTTTTGAATCAAGTAATCCTGGTGAGGGTCCCATACACTGGAACCTTATTCTAGTTGGGGTCTTACCAGAGACTTATATGTCATCTCCTTTAAATCCTTACTACAACCCCTAAATACCCTCATAATCATGTGCAGAGATCTGTACTCCTTATTTACAATCGCATTTATGTGATTACCCAAATGAAGATCTTTCCTTATATTAACACCTAGGTACCGGTACTTACAATGATCCCCATAAGGAATTTTACCCCATCAACGCAGTAATTAGAACTGAGGGGATTTTTCCTATTTGTGAAACTCACAACCTGATTTTTAAACCCATTTATCATTATACCATTGCCTAATGTCCATCTCATATTATCGAGGTAATTTTGCAGTTACTCATAATCTTGTAGCTTATTAATTACTCTAAACAGAATAACATCATCCGCAAAAAGCCTTACCTCTGATTCCTCTTCTGTACTCATATCATTTATATATATAAGAAACATAACGGTCCAATAATACTGCCCTGAGGAATTCCCCTGAGAATTCTCTGAGAAAGCTACAATACCTCTGCCACGTCATGAGAAACAGAAGCAGGTACCATCTACTGCAAGAAATCCTGCAAGGAAAGATACCTTGAAAGAGAGGTGATGGCAGGAGACGAATCTCCTGACTATAAAACCTCAGAGACTGGACTTTCAAGACATCGGCAGAGTTCTATTTTCTAGATTTATAGGCGTCCATTCAACCATTCTTTTGTCTAGTCCAATTGCACTAATTTTTGCTAGTAGTCTCCCATGATCCACACTTCCCTAGCAAATGCCTTAGATAGGTCAACCGCGACACAGTCCAATTGACCTCCTGAATCCAAGATATCTGCTATATCTTGCTGGAATCCTACAAGTTGATCTTCAGTAGAATAACCTTCCATAAACCCCGAACGGGCCTCTAACGAGCCAGTTATAATTTCGCAAACACGTCTAATATAAACATAAAGAATACTTTCCCAAAGCTTACATGCAACGCATGTCAAACTGACTAGCCTGAAATTACCAGCTCTATGTCTATCACCCTTTCCTTTATACACAGGGGCTACTATAGCAACTCTCCATTCATTTAGTATAGCTTCTTCATGTGTGTGTATGTTCAGTCTTCAGCCCTAAGGCTGGTTGGATCCTCAACAGCTGTGCCATCAGCTGTCATAGATGGCCTAGGCATCACTGAAGAGGCGTACTAGGGAATTTTTTTGCTATTTGTTTTACGTCGCACCGACACAGATAGATCTTATGGCGACGATGGGATAGGAAAGGCCTAGGAATGGGAAGGAAGCAGCCGTGGCCTTAATTAAGGTACAGCCCCAGCATTTGCCTGGTGTGAAAATGGGAAACCACGGAAAACCATCTTCAGGGATGCCGACAGTGGGGTTTGAAACTAGGGAAATGAGGAGTGAGGTAGTTTCCCGTTGCTTTCCTCACTGAGCCAGAAATTGCTATTACATATCAGTCTGCCAAGCCCACTGAAATGCATGCACCAATCATATGAGCAATATTTTCACACCAATCATAGTAGGGACTGGCTGCAGAAGGAATGGCATTACTAACATCGCTCATACCTCAGTCACTTTCATATTGTCAAAACCAAGGATAACACAGAGACAGACCAATGAAAGTAACAAAATTGCTCTAGTCCATACCAGAAGACATAGTGCACAGTAAACACTAGGTCCTGCCAGGAAAGGCATAGCTTTTTCATACAAACAATAATCAAATAAGTACTTCAGCTATGGTACTATATTTTGTAATGTTTTGTAATACCATCTGTTCCGTTACTCTAGCCCCAACAAGTATCGTATGACAGCTGACTCAATGCTATACACCGCTCGACAGCACAGGTGTACGAATACTTATGGCATTAACTGTACACATACAATAGTGTGACCATAAGAAGGCACAACCAAAACAAGTCACATGCAACAAAAACCTCAAAGTCATCGTTTTTTGCATTTACGATAGTTTATCTCTGATGCCCAGATATTACGTCGAGATGTACCTACTTTCTGTTACAAGTGCATTGTCTTTGTTAACAAGTGCTGAAATATTAAAACCCAGCCTCTGATTTCAGAAACGATCCACATGTTGTTCGGTAGTAATTATGAATAAATCTTATTTTGCAGCTCAGATGGAACATGAAGAAGGGTATAATTCCACTTGGAGGATCCGCAGACGGCTGTAAGGAAATGGACTCGTCATCAAAAGACGCCACTGCAGTTCTAAAAATGATGGGATTTCCTCAGAAGTGCCCAATTCCACAGGTACAATTAATGTCATTTACAGCATAGAATCAGTTTGTGTTAATTGAGTAGAAGCTTGTAGTTTTATGCGGGTCTTCATATCGGAGCGCCCACTTTCCGTGAAATCTAACCACAGGGGCATACCATTTCATTTCAAAAATCCAACGTGGAATCTTGAATGCATGGCATTTTGAAGAGTCTGTGTATGTGCGTGTGCGTGCGTGTGTGTGTGTGTGTGTGAGAGAGAGAGAGAGAGAGAAAGAGAGAGAGAGAAAGGGAGGGAGGGAGGGAGAGAGAGAGAGAGAGAGAGAGAGTGAGAGAAAGTGAGTGATTATCCCATTTATTTATAAGCTATGTATTAATGGGGTCATGTACAGGAGTTATATGTGTATATGTATAGAACAATGATAAGGTGTAAAATAGTATATACAGCATGTAACACACGCAGATTTCAATATATATTTAATAAACGGAGATGAGGACACTTCAGTTGTGACGTACCCACTCTGCCCACAGATGTGTGACAAAATTATAACGTGGCAGGTCACCTTAATATTAATATAAATAAATGATATCTCAGTGTTTCTCCATAAACAATATCCTATGGGCGCCAGCCTTCAAGCTTATGGCTTAAAAACGATAGTTGATAATTAATAACGATAATAATAATACGTAATGAGACTCAAAAAACTCCCAGGGGTGGGGTGACGGAACACAAACCGTTAAGTACACTAACTTGGAAGTTAAGGATCATTAATAATAATTTCAGAAAATACAAATTAAAACAACTATTTATTAGGATGAAAACGTGACGTAACGGTGTATTAACGGAATCTGAACTTACGGAAGCAAAATAAAAATTGAATGAAATGAACTCTAAGAAAATCAACTGTTGCGCGAAGACTTGCAGTAATTTATGCCATTAGCTCACCATTTATAGACTCTGTTATCTGGATGAAATCTATGTAGCAACTGATGATGATTGATAGATCTCTCGTACAAGCGGCGTCATCTCTTGTTGTGGATTCCAGTCCTATTTCTGCTTTGTGCATATTACACTAGTTGAATTATGACTTTCCTGCCTTTAACACTTCCTACTGTACTCCTTACATTAAGTCGTAATGAGTCCTAATTTTGATAGCAAAACCACCATGGGTAACGTTAATGGAGAGAATACACTTGTATGTTCCGTATTACGGAACAGTAGCGTAAATAAATTCTAACAAAATCTCTTCAGCCCTATACCAGTCAAAACCGGTCTCTCGTTGACTTTAACTCCCGTAATTGAGATAACAGGTCCCAATGAGAGTAACTTTTGAGTAGTACACTACTCAGATGTGAAGTGAACTAAGTTAAGATCTTCGATGTCAAGACGTACAGCCCTCCTCCGATGATAAATTAAGATCGTCCTTCAAGTAAGAGTGTCTTCCAAGTGTCTCTCCAGCTCTTGTCGTTGATGTATATAGCCTACAAAATCTCCCTCCATCAACCATATCACATGGTCCAGTAAGATCTGATGTACCATCCCTTCACCTGTCCATTGCTATGAATCCATCACGTTGCTTCATTACGTCCATTCACATGGGCTGAACTTTCCCGCGGAAACGAAGCGTCAGGTAGCGAACTTCGAAAAATAGGCGTTTACCAGGTTTCAACTGTCTCCTCAGTCCGGATCCATGGCTAAATGGTTAGCGTGCTGGCCTTTGGTCACAGGGGTCCCGGGTTCGATTCCCGGCAGGGTCGGGAATTTTAACCTTAATTGGTTAATTTCGCTGGCACGGGGGCTGGGTGTATGTGTCGTCTTCATCATCATTTCATCTTCATCACGACGCGCAGGTCACCTACGGGTGTCAAATCGAAAGACCTGCATCTGGCGAGCCGAACTTGTCCTCGGACACTCCCGGCACTAAAAGCCATACGCCATTTCATTTCATTTCAACTGTCTCCTCAGAGTTTGGAAGGGGTACGGTCTCTCGTAAGCTTGATTACGTAAATCGGCTGAAATTACCCTGCTGACTCCGGTCACCTCACTACGGCTATTGGAAATTTTACTGCAAGCTATTAATACGAATGATGTTGAAATACTTTACACAATAAGTTGTTCGTTCAGAATACGTTATAGCCGCGTTACAAAGAAATGAAATGATGATGTGAAATGAATGATTAAAACCCTATGTATATATACATATTAATTTAAAAATGACCTACCAGTGATTAAATATATACATCTTATCAATTAATTATACAGTTCACCGGGCGAGTTGGCCGTGCGGTTAGGAGCGTGCAGCTGTGAGATCGCATCCGGGAGATAGTGGGTTCGAACCCCACTGTCGGCAGCCCTGAAGATGGTTTTCCATGGTTTCCCATTTTTACACCAGGCAAATGCTGGGGCTGTATTTTAATTAAGGCCACGGCCGCTTCCTTCCCATTCCTAGGCCTTCCCTCTCCCATCGTCGCCATAAGACCTATCTGTGTCGGTGCGACGTAAAGCAACTAGCAACAAACTAAAATAAAAAAATATACAGTTCAATAATTTAATACATGCCGTGATGTCCCAAACATCACACAGTTTACAGTATGTGCGGCTTGATCTTTCTCCATCTGTCGTCCACAAGTTGTAGCTAAACATTTTGAAAAATAAATAAATAAATAAATAAATAAATAAATAAATCAATAAATAAATAAATAAATAAATAAATAAATAAATAAATAAATACTAGTTAGTGTGGCAATATTGTAGGGCGCCCGTTCGAACCTCGCGGAAAGGGAAAAGTCGTTGAGTGAAGAAAGGTGGAGTGAACAGTCGCTCTGTAACTGTTGTGTGCTATGTTGGGCTTAATATGAAAAAAGTTAAAATCATATTTATCTATGCAATATGGATCTTCTTTTTCATCTGTTTCCTTTCCTTTGAAATCCTTCCATTTGTTCATTCGTCCGTTTGATCCCTTAATGCCCTCCGTATGCTTGATTGTAGGCTTACACTAGAAAAGCATCTTCAACATTTTTAAGAGGGTTAATCATTTCACTTAGTAGTTTTGAGCTATACAGAGTCTCCCATCCATATTCCATGTAGGCCTACTTATTATTATTATTATTATTATTATTATTATTATTATTATTATTATTATTATTATTATTATTTCTCCTCTATGGGATCGAGACACAACATTCATCCTCGGAATCACCCATCACAGAGGCACCAAATAGGGTCACTCACAGGGGTTCTCAAATAGGAAGCATGGTTGACGATCGCGGCGCTCTTTGCTGTGACTGGCATTGGTTCCACTTGTGCCAGCCTCCTTGCTATTTTCATCTCTGGGCCACACTTGTCCTCTTCCGACACCGATGGTAGTAAGCAGAATTTCACACACTTCGTGGCCCTTCCCTTTCTTTACCTGACACCCTCGTTCTTCGAATGGTCAAAACGCTTCTTTTTCCCCTCTTCTGCTTAATGTTAAGAGACGATGGTTGCTTAGTTATGCCATCTCCGTATAGACTTTCGAAGGCCCTTGGAGGAGTGGAAGGCAAAACCTTCCATTATCCCTTACTTCGGCACTATAGTCTGTGTCAAATGGGAATCTCAAAAGGCTACTCAGTATTGTCCAACCAAGTGGCTGCTATAATATACAGTAAATTATTGTCGCGTTATCACACCTACTCAATGTGCAGCTCTCCGTGGAAAATGTCACCGTTTTAAATATCACTTTCACCAGTTCAAGAAAATAGAAGATTGTTTCATTAAACCTATCGCAACTGAAACAGCCTTTCCATTGACACCGACTACAAGTAGATAGAGTGGTTAGCTCTGTGGCTGGTCACCTTTGCTCCCACGAGTTAACCTGGTGTAGGCTGACTGAACCTTTAGAGCCATGTGCACTTCCAGAAGTGGACGTCTTATCTGTGAATAGATTGCTTGATTTGTGGATCTCCGGAGAAGTCTTATGCAGGTCTTTCTATCTGACTACCATGGGTGACCTGCGCGTTTAAACGTGAGGTGATGATGATGAGGTGGGGAGAGAGTGAAACTCGGTGTAGGCACACAGCCTACTCCCGTCGAATAACACCAAAGTGTCTGCTCAAGGCTTAACATCTCCATCCGACGGGCAAATCAACATCAATAGCATCATATGATCTCACTCGATGTGAATACTGCGGAGAGTTTAGAATTGAATCCAGGATTTTGGCACGCAATCTAGTAATTAGACGTTGTATACCACCACCTTTCCTACTTCTCCGCCAACATTCTGATGGTGAAATTATTTCCCACCACTCGAACCGGCTAAAGACTGTCTCAGATCGTAAGGACTTGATCTCTTAACGATCATGGTCACGAGGTTGGTTACAAGTTGCGAATGAAGTTTTCAATGGTGGAGTCCTGTGAGGAAAATAACTGCATATTACAGCTCCAAAGTTTTGCTCATTACAATTACAGGCATTCATGGGTTAATATGTCCAAACCAACTCAGTCTGTTTTCCGCATATTGTATCTTCATGTCATAACCTACTTCTCCTTGTTTTCTGTAGGATACTTCTAAAAATAACTGATGTATTTTCCCCCTACTTCATATTCTGTTTTCAATCTTTATTTGTCGTCGATCAGGTCTGACTGAAAATCTCATGATACGTATGAAGTTGGCCCTATGCCTTGTGCACTAATTACTTAGCCCTAATTTGTACGTATTTCTTCCATAGTACATTCCATACAGATAGGACACTTCCAAGTTACACATTTGCAGATTACCATATCAAGTCTTGAATCATCCTCACAGTCAAAGAAATTTGAGTAAAATTTATAAATCATTAACGCTGTCTATGAGTTAAAAATACTCAGGCCTAAACAGAATTTCTTGCAAACAGTAAAACCAACACTTTAGTTCTATTCACAGTCATTGTTGTGATAAGAGTATGGAAACGTAGATCCAGTAACCAAAAGATTATCTCAGAACATTAGCTCTATCTATGAGTTTTACAATATTAAAAGAGAATCTCTGGTAAATAGTGAACACATTGGTGCTATTCAAAATCATTATGCTGATAAGAGTATGGAAATGTGAATCCAATAACCATAATTATTTCGGCAGATAGAAATCGGCCTTTTAAATAGCGAAAGCAATTCACTTCTTCAGTAAGTTACACGAATATTTCCAGAAATTAAATAACTGAGAGACCGTTCTTTGTTTATCCTTAAGGACGTGGGTTCGATTTTTGTTGAGAAAGTCGAGTGTGTCGAGGTTGTGGATAAATTATATCTTTTCCTGGGGACATATCTGTAACTAGTGGTGATATTCAATTAATTTAAAAACCCAGCTCTTTAACATCTACTTACACGATGTTAGGATTCGTCATTCTAAAATGATCCTGATATAATACTTCATATTCCTTTTTGATTTTCTGATAAATTACTCTAAAATGATCTTGATATAAGACTTCATATTCCTCTTCGATTTTCTGATACATCACTCCAAAATGATCTTGATATAAGACTTCATATTCCTGCTTGATTTTCTGATACATCACTCTAAAAATGATCTCAATATAAAACTTCATATTCCTCTTTAATTTTCTGATACATCACTCTAAAATGATCTTGATATAAGATTTCATATTCCTCTTTGATTTTCTGAAATATGACGCTATGCCTGTTTCTTCCTTACTCTTCAATCATTTGCCACATATTGTCGTTTCTGCAGTAAAGACTTGACATACCTTGTACGGTCCCATTTATTGAGTGGTAAACCTAGAAACTTGACGGTCATGTAGTGGGATATGTTACTAATATCATGCATGTTCCTTGCTGGTGTGCATATTGAGGTCATCGCACAGATAGTCCTCTCTATCTCGGCTAACAAACACAGCCTTTATTTTGTTCTTAACTCCCCGCATTGCCAGTGCTCCTTCCCTAGATCTCATTCATCGGCATAGTCTCTAAATTCATTTCTGTTCATTTGTTTCTATAATTTATTTTATTGCTCAAAGACGCTAATTTAATCTCTCCTTCGAAGCAAGATGAATGAGTAACATCTGGAGCCAAAGTATTAGTAGCTAGTGTCCGGCTGCATGGCTAAATGGTTAGCGTGCTGGCCTATGGTCACAGGGATCCCGGGGTTCAATTCCCGGCAGGGTCGAGAATTTCAACCGTCATTGGTTAATTCCGCTGGAACGGGGGCTGGGTGAATGTGTCATCTTCATCATTTCATCCTCACCACCGAATACAGGTATGTCCTCGGACATTCCCGGCACTAAACGCCATACGCCATTTCTTTTTTTTACTGTATAATATTTTAGTGCCAGGAGTGTCAGAAGAAATGTTCGGCTCGTCTGGTGCAGGTCTTTCTGTTTGACACCCATGGGTGACTGCGCGTCTGGATGTGGGACGATGATGAGATAGGGAGAGCGTGAAACCCGGTGTCGACATATAGCTTACTCCTGTCGAATTGCAACAAAAGGTCTGCTCAAGGCCTTAACGTCTCCATCCGACGAACGAATCACCAACAGCGTCATATGCCCTCGCTCCACATGAACATTGTGGAGAGGTTTGGAATCGAATCTAAACTCTTGGCATGCGATCTAGTGATTTTTTATTTTTTTTATTTACAAATTTACAATTTGCTTTACGTCGCACCGTCTTATGGCGACGATGGGATAGGAAACGCCTAGGAGTGGGAAGCAAGCGGCCGTCACCTTAGGTTAAAGCCCCAGCATTCGCCTGGTGTGAAAATGGAAAACCACGGAAAACCATCTTCAGGGCTGTCGACAATGGGGTTCGAACCTACTATCTCCCTGATGCAAGCTCACAGCTGCGCGCCCCTAACCGCACCGCCAACTCGCCCGGCCTAGTGATTACAAATTGTATGCTACCACCTCCTATCCTGCCGGCCAACATTCTGATGGTGATTATTTTTTCCATCAACGGGACTCGAACCGGCTAACCACGATGTCAAACTATATAGTTTTAACGACCATGGCCATCAGGCGGATTAGAGAACATAAACCAATGTGGCCGTCATCTTCGCTTTGAAGTCTATTTCGGAAGTTATCAAATTGCATTTTGAATGAGCTGATTTCTTGGGATAGGGCGAGTTGGGCGTGTGGTTAGGGGCACGCAGCTGTGAGCTTGCATCCGGGAGATAGTGGGTTCGGACCCCACTGTCGGCAGCCCTGAAGATGGTTTTCCGTGGTTTCACGTTTCCACACTAGGCAAATTAAGGCTGTACCTTAATTAAGGCCACGGCCGCTTCCTCCCAACTCCTAGCCATTTCCTATGCCAAGTCGCCATAAGACCTATTTGTGTTGGTGCGACGTAAAGCAAATTGTAAAAATAAAATAAAAAATCTTGGAAGTGCCTCAAATCTTTTGTTTTCTTTATAATAAATTAATTTTTTCAGAAACACAGTCTCATGTTTCCATTTTCCTTTTCTCAGCCCTCACGAACGAATCATCAATGTTGACTTTTAAGTATCAACAGGGTTTTTATATTATAGCATTATTTTCTACTACAGACTGCCGAGACTCAAATATGAACTCCGGTTTCTGTTTACAACCGGATCGGCGAAATTGTGTGTTTAAATACAGGTTCGATCAAACCAGTACAAACCAGCTGAATATAACCACTGCCTGTAAATAACTGAAAGGGATATGTATTAGCTTCCTTTCATTTTATGAAAGCAATCAAAATCTATTTCGGATAATTCGAACATCCTGTAATCCAAATATCGAGGTTTTACTGTTGTCGGTTTGTATCTGTGTCATGGTTATTTGTGCCTTTAATTCGATCAGTTTGTGTGAGCTTAGAAAATATAGACGTTATAACAAGCGCTAAATTTTAATCCCCATGAATATTTTTGTTTGCAGGGAAAGAAATGTCCAACAGCTGGCATAGATATATCCAAGTACAAGGACAAACTTGGGCCAGCTTTAGGCAGACTTACAGGAAAAGTGACGGCTGATCACGGCAAGGACGTCGGAGGAACCTGTTTTACATTCTCAATGTTTGTATCGAAGAAGTGAAATAAAACTTATGTCGTACGTAACAATTATAAATAAAGAGACTGTGCTGAATAAATAATAGTGATAATCGCCGAAG
Organism: Anabrus simplex; assembly: GCF_040414725.1. Lineage (NCBI taxonomy): Eukaryota > Metazoa > Arthropoda > Insecta > Orthoptera > Tettigoniidae > Anabrus > Anabrus simplex. The sequence continues at coordinate 145,602,397 of NC_090267.1, read as the reverse complement.
ACGAATTTGTCAACTACTCTTTGTTTTGGTAAGTTTCACTCCCCATGACTGGGCGAATGAAGTTACCCTTGGATAATCGTACTCATCACAAGAACCATGAGAATCATTGTTGAGCTTTCTGTACCACAACATATTGTTCTCATGAATTGATTTTGTACTCTGTCTTAAGGAGGAACTTCTGTTTTACCATGACGATAGAGACTACATTACTAATCTTTCCTTCAGGAACAGAATGCACTAATACAGGCCGACTTCAATACACGGGACGGGTCGTGTAGCTGTAGCTTGTGTGAGGGAGATGGTGGGTTTGAGCCCCACCACTGGCAGTCTTGAAAATGAGTTTCCCTGGTTTCTCTATTTTCATTCCAGTCAAAAGCCGAGGATGTACCGTAACTGAGGCAGCGAAGATGTGCTCGGTTCATTTGAATGAACATGGGATCGGTTCCCCACCAAGAAGTCGGACAATTTAGAAATAAGGCTTCTACTTCAGGATGGGCCAGGAAAGATTACCAGGTTGTCGGGCTGAGTAGCTCAAACGGTAGAACGCCTGGCCTTCTGAGCTCAAGTTGTCGGGTTCGATCCCGGATCAGTCCGATGGTATTTTAAAGTGTTCAGATACGTCATCTCGTGCCGGTAGATTAACCGGAGCACATACGAACTGTTGCGGGAGAAAATTTCGGCATCTTCACGTCTCCGATAACCGTAAAAATTAGTTAGGAGGACGTAAAACAAATAACATTAATTGTTAGTACCAGATTAATTACTGGGGGCAAAGGCGGCTGGATACAAAGCTGACCACTCTATCCTATTTAGAATCGAATTTATGATTAGTGGAAAGCTTTACCTTCTATTCCACAAACGCTCTTCGTAGTCTATACAAATGTGTCTCTGATGAGATTTAGAATGTAAAGTGGACCAACATGTTATGCAATAGATCAAATATCTACATTCATCGACTGCTCATTAATGCCATATTGGAATAGTTTGACGAGGTAGGAATCAAATCTGGGACCTCGAGGTTAATGAGAGAGTTACTGCAGGACTGGGACATAATAGAAATCAGTTCTTCTATACTGGATTTTCTGAATATCATCAGCAATAACTGAAGCGTCTAACCTCTCATTTTGTTTATTTATCACTACTTCTACCACTACTATCAAAATATTTAATAAAGTTAAATAAGAGCATCTACCGTTAATTGCTGGGGATGACAGCGGGGGGTGTAATAGCTGAGGGACGTAGTCATTGGCTTCTCTCCAAGACGTCCATGGTTTCGGTTACCGGTTCATGAAAGTGAGGTTTTTGAAATGCAATATCCTATCACTTGAATTCAGATTCCACGTGAACTGTAGGATTCGTGGCTACGGCCACGATATCAACAGTCACATAAAACTACAACCGAGCGAGTTGGCCGTGCGGTTACGGTCGCGTAGCTGTGAGCTTGCGTTCGGCAGAAAGTGGGTTCGAACCCTACTGTCCGCAGTCACATAAAACTACAACCGAGTGAGTTGGCCGTGCGGTTACGGTCGCGTAGCTGTGAGTTTGCTTTGGGGAGATAGTGGGTTCGAACCCTACTGTCGGAAGTCCTGAAGATAGTTTTCCGTGGTTTTCAATTTTCACACCAGTCACCTTAATTAAGGCCTCGGTCGCTTCATTCCCACTCCTAGCCCTTTCCTATCCCATTGTCGCCATAAGACCTATCGATGTCGGTGTGACGTAAAGCAAAATTGTAAAGAAATAAAATATAAAATAAATTGCAACGTTTTTTGTCGGAACAAACAGGATAAATTTATTGAATTTGTGGACCTTAGTTGCGCAATCGATTAGTCGTTATCTTCATGGTGTCCAGATAGGAGGTTTTCTCCCACCTGAGGAACGGTGGGATTTGAGAGTGTTTAGATTTGGCAGCTCCATAGTCATTGATATTTGACATGTTAGAGAACTTTTGCAGGATAAAATTCCGATACCTATCTCTTCGAAGAATGAAGGTGTCGGTCGGCAGATCAAGATATTGTTACGACTGTTTTATTGAAGTAATTTAATCGAGGAGGTACAATCAGAAAACACACACACACACACACACACACACACACACACACACACACACACGCATACACACACACACACACAGAGAGAGAGAGAGAGAGTAATATTCGACAATGAATGACAACAGTTCACTAATATTACTGGCTGTTTAAAAAGTGTATCTTGTCCTGACTGGGGTCCTCGGCTGGCAGGCTTTACCTCGAACGAGCGATCCTCCGTAATCTTTACTGACTGGTCTCACCTTTCACTTCACTGCGCAAGCACCACACAGTAGCTCCATTCAGTTGGGCTTGAACGCACGTCCGTTGGCTATCACAACATACGATTACTGTACACCTGGCTCGACTCTAGACAAGACCGATAACTCGCACAATCAGCTCACGTGACGGTTCCACTCAATGAACTTTTCGCTTACGACTCGTGAGTGTCTGCTCAACACACAACACGATACCCTCTCTCTGAAGCGAGCTTTGCTTTATATACCTGGTGATATTCTCGTACCTTCAGGGTGCCGCCAGAACGCGAGTTTTCTGGTTTCGTCTTCCAGAAAATTTATGGAGACTCCAGACGAAAGGCACAACAGAAACAGACCGGCCTGACTTACTCATCCCATCCAGGAATTACGGAAGGGGCTTCAAGAGAGATGGCAGTTGCATTACCACGTAACAACGGACTCATGAAGGGCGTGAAAATGAAAGGCTTCGCCAAGCTGATACCGTCGGAATCAGGAAAGAAGTGTTGGCCAAGGGTGGTCAGATGGGAAAGAGGAAGATAAACATCCGGATACAACTGAGTGGAAGCAATGGTATATTCTGCTAGAGGCCACGTATTCCTCCTGTGGATGTAGGCATAGATTACAACCACGGCATCCCCTCTCTGTCGTAAGAAGTGACGAAAAGGGGTGACGCCCTAGGGGCTTGGGTTAGCGAACACAGGATCCCTGGCTGAGGCTGCTATACCTCTCACTTACTTGTGGCAGCAATTTCGCTTTCATTATTATTATTATTATTATTATTATTATTATTATTATTATTATTATTCACAAATACATCGCAATTGAGAAATATCTCGGTGGCAATGCTCGCTTACAGTAATGTGACAATAAATTTAAAACATAATTACGCAACAACAACAACAACAACAACTACTACTACTACTACTACTACTACTACTACTACTACAAAAACAACAACAAGAGTACAGCAAGCAATTCCATAGAAAGAAAATATTACAAGAAATACTACTAGTTTTAACATTCTAAATTCAGCATCATCACATACAAATTCACACACACCTTAAGTATTTCCAGTGCTTAACACTACGACTTACAATACTATAGGCTGAACTTACTACTAGCTTAACATTACAACACTGTCATAGGATATACACATTCACACGCACCTCCTGAATACGAAAATGACAGTAACAACTTCGTAAGACATAACGGTTTCGTGTGACAGAATTGAGCTGGATTCTGGAAAAAGCGACAAAATATTTTATTACGTAAGCATACAATTCTATTGTCATTAATACACTTTTTAAACTATTCACTTTGGTCATAAAATATGTCAATTTTCAATTCATTAAATAAAATTATTGCGTATTTACTTTTCCATTTTTGAATTGATTTAATCTCACTAAGAAACTTGAAAATGGAACCTAAAACATAGTACTGTAACATCATAATTAAAGGCGAATGGTACCTGTAATGGTAGCACTCTGAAATATGCAGATATAATAAAATATATCACAATTACGATAGTTATTTTAACACTTACAGTTGTACTTATTCCTTTTGTGACATTCGTCACTTTCTCTAACTAAAAAGCAGCAATATTTGCCAATCATATGGGGATCCCATTTACCTTGGTACCTCTGCTCCATCTGCTGAATCTCCTAGTGGAATCTCTCTGCATGTTCACACTCAGAGCTCCTAAATTCTCGAGAAAACAAATTCAGGTGTGAATGGAAAAACGTGAAATTTTAGGGACACCCTGCATCCTAGATTTTGATAACTGTCAATGAGTTCTTGAACTATCTTTCGGTAATTTTCTACTTTATTATTTCTCAGGAATCCGCTCACTACTTCACAAAATGCCTTCCAAGCCACTAATTTCTTAGCACTGAACTTTCTTTCGAAGTTCTTACCTTGTAAAATCTTCCAAATTTGGGGGCCAACTAACATACCTTATTTTACTTTTGCATCGCTGAATTGTGGAAACCTGGCTTCTGAGGTAAACAAAGGCTTCTCTATTCTTGTCCATAGTCTTAAGTAAGTCCTTCCTATTTGATCTCCCTTGATCAACTTTTCCCGTTCATATTCCAACGGTTTAAAGTTTGTAATGTCCTTCATTTACACACCCTTATAGTGGCCTATCCCTTTTCTTTTTCAGATCCTTCATTCTTCGAATGATCGGATCTCTTTCTTTCCTTCTTCTGATTAGGGTTAAGACAATAATCACCATCCTACGTTCCTAGAATGAGAATACCTGGGGTTCCCTTGGTACCATCTACTGGTAAAGTAGATGGTACAGAGCGTGGCAAAACTGTCTCCGCAGAGGCGCAGCTGGTGAGCTGAAGTTTCAACAACGAGGCAACGGAGCATTTACATTGAGCAGGTAGCCTTCCAGCATAGTGTGAAAGTTGTGCGTATATATGTCGTTGTGCTTTGGAAGTAAATACGTTAACGATTGAAATGAGTGTGCTTTTAGCAGAGTCCGTCTTCCGTGAAGGTGATAAGTATTCGGAAAATGTGAGACTAAAATTTCGTGAACGTTTTCCAAAACTCGGCATGTCCTAGCCGTGAAATCGTGAGAGACTTAATTAATAAATTTCGCGAAACCAAATCTGTACACGACGCTCCGAGAAGTGTTAGGATGTTTGTTATTTCTTTTACAATTTTAACAATTGATGAACTTAAGGGAGATACCACCAATTACGTAAACTCAATTACACGGGAAACCCTATCCAAAGTTTTCGAAAACAAGTACAAAAGTGTCGAACTCCACATTCACCAGCGATGAAATTTTCAGCACCACCTGTAACAGTTGTAAGCAAGACTCGGATTTTGATGACCGAATGAATGCTCAAAAATTACATACAGGATGACCAAAAATGAAAAAAAAAAAAAAATCCAAAATTGAAGGAAGTTGTTCGTTTACTGAAACCCATATTTTTATACAATAAAAGAATCTATATATTATTATTATTATTATTAATAATAATAATAATAATAATAATAATAATAATAATAATAATAATATGGTGACTATGATTATGATGCATCCTCGAACCACACAACTTTTACAGTTCTAAAGTACTCCAAATAATTAGTGGCCACTGATTGCTATTTGATCGACTCCATGATCATAACCAAACAATCAATGATATCAAAGTAATAATTCATGATTACTACTTGGAACGTGAAATTGTTCCAAGCAATAATCATAGATCGGTGTTTTTCTGCCTTGTTTTTAAACTGACCTAGGGTGCGTGTAATGTAAAACATGGCAAGCAGTTTCAGTCCTCAAAAAATACCACGTAGTTAAAATTTTATCTGGCTCTTGAAGGACCTGATAATTTTCTCTTCAGTTAGCTGAGATTTATCTACTGGCAGCGTTAACGGGAAATAATGATAATGTAATCTCTTTTGCGTTCCACTAACTACGTACTTTTACGGCTTTCGAAGACACTGAGGTGCCAGAAGTTTGTCCTACGGGAGTCCTTTCAAATGCCGGTAAATCTACCGATAAAGTTGGAATTTAAGAGGACAAACTGGGATTTGAATAATTTATCTAGGCAGATGTTTGATCAATTTTCAACAACAACAATTCGCTTTACGTCGCACCGACAAAGATAGGTCTTATGGCGACGATGGGATAGGAGTGGGCTAAGAGAGGGAAGGAAGTGGCCGTGGTGTGAAAATGGGAAACCACGGAAAATCATATTCAAAGTGGGGTTCGAACCCACTATCTGCCGTGACCTAAACCGCACAGCCACTTTCTCGGTGATCAGTTTTCAACTACTATGAAATCATTTAGGAAAAGACTAGGCAAACAACTGATGGAGAATTTGCCTGCTGGGTGACAGCCGTAAGTGCAGATCAACTGATTTATTGATCGAGTGAATGAATGACTTGAGTAGCTTCAAATATCACTGGACTGAGCCAGGATCGAACCGAGCAACTTGAGCTTGGCCCCTACCGTCTGAACTGATCAACCCCGCTTGACCCGGGAGTCTGCGTACGGAAATAAGCTATTGCACGGCAGGTGAGTTACGTTCACCTTTTCCATTACATGGTAGGCCTCTTAAGACAAGCAGAGGATACCGATGGCCACTTTCCACAAGGGGAGGAAACGAGGTGTAAATCAATGTTGTGGCCCCTAGCTTCCAACGATCTCAAGTGAAATACAATCGTGCACTAGTGTACAGTAAGATGTTGGGGATTCATTTTTATAAACAGACAACGCGCTACCGTTCATAACTTGTTTCCGTTGGAACTTTTGACCCTCGATTACTTTTTTCGATAAGCACGCTGTAGTTAGTAAGGGCTTTCTGTTTCTTACTATATAATCCATTGTTAATATGATTCGAGAATAGTAAGTAATCGCAGTGCATAATGGAAGTCAAAGCGAAACATACGGCGGTTCAAGCTAGTGCAGATAACAACATATCCATTTTTCTTTGAAGTGTTGGTATCGTTTATGATCATGTCAGCAGTAAAGAGTTGGCCTCTGGATCCCAAGATCATGGGTTCAAACCCAGCAGACAAAGTCTTACTTTTGAAAGGCTGAAAAAAAAAAAAAAACCCTCCATGTCGTCACATCGTTGGGTGCCTGCATGTTAATGATCTCCCGCGACACATGTGGTAATAATAATTCATTAATTAATTAAATAAATTTCAGTGTCCAAAGTACAATCGCCCAATATAGACCTAGTTTACTCTGCCATGTAAAGTGGAAATCGAAATTAACGCACAGGAAGGCTAAATGTCGTCATAATAAAATGCTTGCACATGGTAGCTGAAGCGATATTATTATTATTATTATTATTATTATTATTATTATTATTATTATTATTATTATTATTATTATTATTATTATTAAAACACCTGCGTTTATGCCATACCGTATCAACACCGCTACACACTCCGAGAAATTTTCCTCAAGATTTACTTCACACTCATCTTAGTTAAGTGAATCTAATTTCAACACTTTATATTTTGGAAACAAGCGATTACGACAAATCCTCGCCTACTTTGGAAACAAATTGTAACTCAACTGGAAACATACATACATACATACATACATACATACATACATACATACATACATACATACATACATACATACATACATACACACATACATACATACATACATACATACATACATACATACATACATACATACATACATACATACACATACATACATACATACATACATACATACATACATACATACATACATACATACATACATACACACACATACACACATACATACATACATACATACATACATACATACATACATACATACATACACACATACATACATACATACATACATACATACACACATACATACATACATACATACATACATACATACATACATACATACATACATACATACATACATACATACATACATACATACATACATACATACATACATACATACTGTATGTTCCTTTAAGAAAAACAGTGAAAAAATAATAAAAAGGAATTCTTTTCATTACGTAAATATGATACGTGTCGCAAAACCTGTAAACGTAATGAAAGAAACTGTTGAGGAAATGTTGTATAATGATATGTTCTTCCCTTGTCTCCGAATAATTTTTTTGTTATATTACATTCTATAATCATGTTCATGTCGTATTATACATGCAACAAACGAATTCGTGTGGTTATTATAGCTCTGTGGTTACTGCAAGTATCGCCACTGTTTGCATGAAGCTTGTCAACTGCTCCGTTCAAGCCAGCCGCCGCGAGCGAAGCATGTAGTAGTTGATAACTTACGCTATCGTTGACGTAAAACATCACAGAAAATGCCCTTAAATTTATGTAAAAGTGTTGTAAAATACGTAAAAACGGATTTCAAAATATTTTACCAAACTCAGTTCTGGTGACTGTGTAACGATGGTTTTTGCATGGAATATGCCCCTGTTCTATTCAATGCACAGCTCTTGCTTTTACAGGAATAATTATCTTCCAGTTTACTTGGAAATGTATATAGCATGGGCATTATGATTTGCTGGATGTAAATCTGGGAACTCTTGCTGTTCTTCGCACTTGTGACAGATTTCGGATCTTTTTCTCGCTTAATGTGTGCTCTACGATAAAAGACCTTTCTGCACTCCCTTTAACAATGCAAAATTTACTCGCCCATCTGTCACAGACGCATCATTTACAAATTCATTAACTAACTGATTTAAAAATACACTTCGTGGTGGTTTAATTTTTGGCTTTTTTCTTGCCCAGAATAATTCTGTACTGAAACCCAAAGTTAACTGTTGTTTCCAATTCCTTCTCTTTTCCATTTGTTCTTGGCCTTTAGGTACGTTAGGGTGAACTACTGGCTGTAGGGAGGGTGCGAAAGTTGGTGGTAGAGGCCCATTAGGAAATACTTTCTCCTAATTATCAGAATTCTGTATTGTTTCTCTGCACATATCACGGATACACAAGACTCACGGTAATAAATACTTACTTCCCTTACCCATTCTTAGTTACCAACATCTGTCGGCCACTTTTATTGGCCATGAAAGATATTTGGCAAATTTAACCATACGTAAGAAAAATATATATAATGTTTTATATTGTTACTTGTGGATTTTTATCAGTATCTCAGTACTTCAATTACAAATTTTAAAATGATCTAAGAATTCTTAAAAATGCTGTATACTGACTCAAATCCTTCTTGAAAGATGAAATAACGGACGATCATCCAGAATCGACAAAAGAAAAAAGAAAAGCAAAATAAACGCAGATTGAATTTCTGTACTACTGTGCAACGTTCGAAAGCAAAGAGAAAATAAATGACATTTCAAGAACATCCAGCCCCTAGATATTGCATATCAGTCTGACAAGCACAAGCACACCATTCATACAGGGACTGGCTGCAAAAGGAATAGAGTTACTATCATCGCTCACAGACTAGCGCAGATCTGGGAAAGAAACAAACTTCCTCTAACATACCAAAGTATAGAGGTTTTTCCGTATAAAACCTGACCGCTCGCACGCGGTTGAGTCAAGGCCAAGGCTAGCACATGCTGGAAATGTCATCCTTCTGCAGTTAAACAGGCATTTTACCAAACTAACTCATGACAGATACCACTTGCAAGAACGCACATTTGCTGCGGGATCAGCTGGTTTTAAATTATGAACACGTGTGCATATGTAAGGATTGACTGTTAATAATGTTGTTGCTGTATGTGCAGAAGTCACTGAAACTCCAACTTCCTGTCAATGGTGAGATGGCTTGGAATGAAATTAGTAGACGAATAAGCTTGAGTAAGCTTCCTAAGAATAGGAAATATAAAATAAAAAAATAAAGTTGGAATTCAAAAGGACAAATTGGGACAAATATTCGTTTATAGGAATTACGGATTGGAATAAATTTATCAAGGGAGATATTTGATAAATATCGAACTTCTTTGAAATCGTTAAAGAATAGGTTAGGTAAAGAACAGTTAGGGAATCTGCCACCTGGGCGGCAGTCCTAAATGCAGATCAATGATGATTGATTTATTTCTGTAGTGGTTTTCGTGTCGAACGTTAAAGTTTTGGGCCAATTTAGTCTAATTTCCCTATTGTTAACACCGTACATCTTCACGTGTGTTTCTGAACCAGTTCTCTCAAACTTATTCAAAAGATCATGAACTGAAGTTCTGAAAGTGTGAGAAGTGAAGGACAGGAAACGAGCCAGACAGCCAGGTGGGCCACTCACGGCCGGCCTTGGCACAGGCGCTCGTGAGCGGTCAGGATTTATACTGAAAATCCTGAACAATGTATTGGATCCATTGCATCTCATCAGAGATGTATCTGGGTGATGATATATAAAATTATGTTTTCAGATCACAAGAAGATACTGAAAGAAATACAATGTGAGTGAAAATAAATTGCAGAGAATAGCTAAATTTTTGGTTTATTTATTACATTTTGTTTGCTATGTACTGTAGATATCCGTTAGGTTTAACCTATCCGGAATGGTTTGGTCATCTTGCAGCCCACTTTGATACAAGATTTGGCGTTCCCGTGGTCAAATTTTATTGTTCCGGTAGTAGGTCCTGTCAGCATTGAGAAGTACGACGTATAGGCCGTTACGTCCACACCTTTGCCATCCTTGCTGCAGACGGTCCCCTAGAATCAAAAACGCATTTAATTAGAAATCGGTATATCTAAAAGACATCAAGTTCGCAGCGTGTCTAAATTAGGCGGTCGTAAGTTTGTTCTTAACTTTGGCCGATAGAGTGTGGCCGAAGACAAGAAATGTGGAGGGCATATTACTTATTACTTATAAAAATAGACTTAAAACTTTATTGTCGAACATTTCTTTTAATATTTCAATCTTAATTTTCTATTCTTTGGAAGACCCAGAGAAAGGAAAAATTACACAATTTCCCTATCAGTAGTTAATGCTGTATATACATAATTAAGTTCATGGACTGGCCGCATAGACGTGCACTAAGCGGATAGGTTGCACCATGCGATGGTGCCGTGGCAGTTCTTCGCTCGTCCCAGCAAGGTCAGTTGCGTGTATACAGTGTAAGCAGAACTACGGTCTCTGTTGTTTGAGAAACGGTCAAACGCCAAGTTTTGCCAAAAATTAGGCAAACCCGCTAGCGAAATGTTTGAGATGATGAAGTTAAAATCACCCTTGTCATCGCGGTGAAGAAGAACTCACGATAACGTAGGTCAAAAGGTAAAGAGGTGCTTGAACTGTTTCTTGACTCGTTGAGAATTGTGCACAGAGTTCATTCCACAATGAGCAGCTGCAAACGGGAACAGGTATAGGAGATCCTTCATTGTCTACCCAGTTCAGATAGTCTTAAACTTCCTGAGCTGCGCCATTGGAAGAACTGGCTGTTACTACACGACAACACTATGTTCTCGTCCAAGAAGAACTGACAAAGTAACAGGTCACCTTCCATACGAACTATAGGATTTCTTTTTCCTTCCCCTCGTTAAACCAAAGCTACGTGGGCATACATTTCATTTGACAAAGGAGGCCCTCACTGTCACAAGATTTTTTTTCGTCTACATCTTTCAGCAGTGTTTCCATTTGCTATACCATTGCTGACAGACTTGTATAGTGACTAGTAGCGAATATTTTGAGAGATAATGTGGAGCACGCTGTGTTGCATAGCTGCATGCACTCTAGGCACCAGTCCACGAATCTATTAACCGTGGTAGTATATTACGTCGATAGACATACGGTTATAAACATATTTTTAGTGAATAATTTTGATCTATTTAACAAAATGATTTCTGTTTACTTACATCACATCCCAGAATGAATTTCAAGGCAAAAACATCTCTTTTCCCGATCATCGACAGATGTGGCGAACAGACTGAATTGCAGTCAGGTAATGAGCAACACATGCCATAAAATATTCATAAATTTATAGGGCATGTGAAACATGCGTTTGTGCTCAAAATTTTCTACGGAGGCACTCAAATTTATTTTTAACCTACATTGCAATCTCCGTACATCCAAGAAGCCACGGAGATATTATACTATCCAGTGAGTAGGTGAAGGAGTTCGAAACAATTATCACCCATCTTCGGGATAGTTCCTCATGGTTTAATTTCCTGTCCAGGAAATTGCTCACCCAATGCCTTTCCATAAATCACGATGACAAGCTGCAACTGGGAACTGCCCCATTAAAAAATTCGATAGCCAACACTCTGTGTTGACTGCGGTCATAATAATCTCCTGCAACAAATTATTTCGCATTTCTGTCTGATGTTTGATTGAACCTTATTTCCAAATTTCAACCTTAATGAGTATATTTTAACATATTACCGAAGGCATGATGGTGGAAAAACAATTGAAAGTAGAGGAATGAAGATGAGCAGGATTGAAACAGAGTTCATTAGACGAGGTTGGACAAACAAAGTAAACAAATTACACTGGCGAAAAAAATCCAAACACTATGAAATAAGGAATGAAGAATAAGGAAAGTTTGGCAATATACTTGTCGAGGTATCATATTTAATTGATTAAAGGTACAAGACTACAGGTTAATATCCACGCGAGAAAAGCCATCGCAAAAGTGCCATGCTGGTCCAATAATAACCGGTGTAATCGTGCTGAATGCAGGCATGCAAACGTTCATGCATTGTGTCCTACAGGTGCCTGATGTCAGCTTGTGGGATTGAGTTTCTTGCCTGTTGCACTTGGTCGGTCAATACAGGGACGGTTAATGCCGGTTGTGGATGACACTGGAGTTGTCGTCCAACGATGTCCCATACGTGGTCGATTGGGGACCGATCGGGGATCGAGCAGACCGAGGCAACATGTCGACACTCTGTGGAGCACGTTGGGTTACAACAGTGGAATGGGGGCGTGCATTATCCTGTTGGAAAACACTCCCGGGAATGCTGTTCATGAAAGGCAGCCCAGTGGAGACATTCCTGCCAAGTCGTTCTACAATAGCGCGGAAGGAAAATCCACCTTCACGTAACTCTATTATACGGCTTCGTTCAACCGCAGTGAACGGTTGATACTGGACTCTTCGTCGTCGTAAAGGCATTCTTGACCCACTCAAAGTCACTTCGTCCAATCTCACAGGTATCTAACGCTCTCGCACAGTACAGCCCGTACTCGTATTTAAAGCAAACCCGGTGTGAAACGTCATAGGGCCACTACTAGCACCACGAAAATGAAATTTGCGGGAAATTTGAATCAATGCCATCTCTCAGACGTACAAACACACCTACCAACGTTCGTTAATCTAGCATAAGCCCCTCTTGGTGTTTCGATACTTTTTCCGCAGTGTATTTCTGTGATGGTGTTAAACGTCTTGTGAAATGAATTGTTTCATGTTTCTTTTGTGTGTGGTTGTTGTGTTGCTCTAAGACAAAGATGTTAAAGTAATTATCATGAAAATATTGATCTTTCAAATTTTCATATATAATTTGTAGAATGTATATTATATATTATCTTATTATGTAAAAACTAGAGTAGTCACGACAGGCCCAACAGGCCTTTTAAGAAAATGAACAATAAGCCAAGATATGTGAAAGTGGTGGTGGTGGTGATTTTTGTTTTAAGAAGAAGTACAACTAGGTAATCATCATCTCTGAACAAATTATTAGTGGAAAAGAAATTTAAAAGACAAAATTATTCAACAAAGGAATTTGAAACGCAGTACAAAATAAAATTTAAAAAAAGTATTGAATTAGGCCGAAATTTTACAAGCGAATCAAAAGGGAACGTGTGTTCCATGAGTAACAGTACACTTGTAATTTACATACCCTTCATTAATCCACTGTCGCACATAAAGCGGATGACGAGATCGGCAGTAGTCGTGTCATCGGCTAATATGCGTTCAAGTGTTTCCTGTAGACCGAGGCTCCGTCTTAGTCCAGAGAGATCGGCGCACTCTGTGAGGATGTGGGCCACGGTGAAGTCGACACCACAGGAACACACTGGAGGAGTCTTCCCTCGTTAGGAGATAAAAGTGCGTAGATCGTACATGACCTATCCTCAGCCTACACAATACACTGGCCTCTCTCTGTGAAGGCCGGAAAGAGGACCGCCACACGGTAGTTTTCTTCTTAATTGCTCTCAGCTTGTTGAGGGTTCAGATAACTAGCCACTCCGATTCCCAGGATGCCAAGATGGTTCGACGTGGCTGAGAACAAATATCTTTAGCAGGTACATTGATAGGTCTTAGAGGTAAAAGTACCGCTTCCTTTGGAGCTTCATCCGCAAGTTCGTTTCCCGCAATCCCAACGTGGCTTGGAAGCCACGCGAAAGTAATTCTGTTGCCAGCATCACTTAACCTGACTAGAAGGTCATGAATCTGCTGCACCAGTGGGTGTTGCGAGAAACAGGTTTCAATAGACTGCAGAGAGCTTAACGAGCCAGTACACATAAAAAAGTGGTTTCTTCTGTCACCCAGTGTAAACTGCAGAGCTTCTAAGATGGCGTAAAGCTCCGCAGTATACACGGTACATACACTAGGAAGCGAGATCTTCGTGCTCATATCATCGGTGACAAAAGAGCAACCAACATTTTCTCCGATTTTAGAACCATCCGTGAAGATATGTTTCGTGGCCGGATATTGGTGAACGAAGTCCTGGAAATACCTCCGATAAACGGAGGAATCCGTGTTCACCTTGGGTCCACGGAGTAGATCTAGACGTATATCCGGTCGCGGAACTAACCACGGAGGTACCTCGCTAAAAGTTTGTTCAAGTCAACCATCCATATCTATATCTAAATCACGACACAAGCTATCAGTTCGAAACCTAACCGGCCGTGTGGCATTCGGCCGGTCTTGGTACCTCTGGTGGTATTGGGTACTAAATATGCATTGATAGCTTGGATGTAGCGGCATTTCACGAATTTTGACAGCGTACGTGAGGAGCAGCTGCTACCTCCTTATTCGTAAAGATGGAACTCCCACTTCTGCGAACAGGGTAGGAATGGGGCTAGTACGGAAAGCTCCCGTTGCCAGCCTTAGTCCATTATGGTGAATACTTTCTAAAAGGCTCGGCGTAGATTTTGATGCTGAGCCATAAGCCGCACTTTCATAGTCATGTAGGGAGAGGACCGTTGCCGTGTAAAAAACAATTATGGTTAAAATTCCCGACCCTGCCGGGAATCGAACCCGGAACCCCTGTGACTAAAAGCCATGGAGCCGGACTATTCAGCGAGTGATGGGTTGGAATACACACTTCAAAGTCGACATGAAGCAAATTAAAAAATGTTAATATTTTCGACCCCCACGTTGCTTTGTTTCTAAAGGTTATATGGCAACCGTTGTGGTACTATCATTTCAGGCTCAAGTGTAGATTTCTAACAGCACCCTTCACGAGAAGTCAGGTTTAATGTTTAGACGGTCAAATCACCTTTTCAAAAAAGCAGTCCAGATTCAAATTCTGGACCGCTCCTTTGCCGCATTATTATTTTGGGATTCGGACCATATAGTTTTGCAAATGTAAGACGTCAAATGTGCTATATTAACCACCTTCGTGTGTCTTTCGTTTTCGGAGTTATTAATCGCAAACCGAATTATGTACCTCAGGAATGTCACTTTTTAAATCTCCTCCACCCCATTCATTTAACTGAGGTTCACGGAGTGTCATGTTCCCTCACATGTCCCTCGTTTTCAGTCAGATGTTACTACAACATCTGGATCGAATCCTGAGTTCCCGAGTTACAAGTCCGAACATGAGCACATGATCTCCTTACACTGAGGTTCGAATGCACTCATATATTGCCTGATTTTATAGACGTTCACACATCATTATCTGAAACTGTAATTACTTCCCTAAGGAGGTAATTCACCTTACCATTTACTTCGCTATACACATCACCATGACATACCACAGTGTGAGTGGAAAATCAAATTTTCATTACAAAATGTACTCGAATGCTGCAACTTTGAAAGAGGAGCCTTCCACCGAATTAACAGTTGAGATTTCACTGCGAAACTTCACTGATTTGCGATGTACAGTAATTTCAGAGTTATTCATCTGTGGATGTTTTCTTTATTTTGTGAGGAAAACAGTTTGAAAGAATGAGTTATTTGTATTTATTCTCCACTTACCGCTTCCACGGGACATTGGTCTGGTAGTCCGAACATAGCCAAAATAGCTTTGGTCTCTGAAGACATATTTTCCATGTCGCTACAGCAGTCTCGAGTTCCTTTTATAGGGGCTATACCTCTCATTAGATCATACGTCATCTGAAAAAGAATGTCAAATATCACAAATAATATAGATATTCTCAAACAAATAACTGGGCAGCTCAATATTTGTTAAATGATCGTATTCTGCTGGTAGAATAGATGTATAATATTTTCTACTGAAATTAATTTTAACGCATTTTCCTTTCACGCATCTCCTTTCAATTGCTAATGGTCTTGGTAGCAGGCACATGAGTGCTGAAGATTTTCCATGAAACGAAGTTTTGACATGCCAGTAAAGAGTCTTTTTGCATTTAGGAACTTTTAAATGTCGATTGATTGTATCATAACCGTTACTTTTCTCTACACGGCACAGTTAATGCCACTGTAACTGACAATAGGTACCTTTTACATTCTACCTTTTTAAAACTCTAATGACCGCAACTTTAATTTTTCGAAGGACAACAGAATGAAATAAGTTGTCTCTTATCCATTTCTTTCTTAAAATAGTTCTATCACATTTATTCATATGAATTATCAATCAAAGTTGTTGCTAGGATATTGTTCGGGGCAATCACATAATGAAATGAAATGGCGTATGGCTTTTAGTGCCGAGAGTGTCCGAGGACAAGTACGGCTCGCCAGATGCAGGTCTTTTGATTTGACTTTTTTAGGCGACCTGCGCGTCGTGATGAGGATGAAATGATGATGAAGACGACACATACACGCAGCCCCCATGCCAGGGAAATTAACCAATTATGGTTAAAATTTATGACTCTACCGGGAATCGAACCCGCGATCCTCGCGACCAAAGGCCAGCACGCTAACCATTTACCCATGGAGCCGGACAATCACATAATGCAGACCCGTGCACCAGTGTGCCAACAAGCACTGCAGTTCCTACAAAGTCGCGTACGGTCAACCGGCACCACAAGAAGAGCCGCACCGAGTACGACTTCCCAGAACATTATTCGAAATCAGTTTTCAGAAGTCTGATTGTCTTCTTCTTTCTCTGTTTACCATCCAGGGTCGGTTTTTCCCTCGGACTCAGCGAGGGATTCCACCTCTACCGCCTCAAGGGCAGTGTCCTGCAGCTTCAGACTCTGGGTCACCGGGCGAGTTGGCCGTGCGGTTAGGGGCGCGCGGCTGTGAGCTTGCATCCAGGAGATAGTGGGTTCGAATCCCACTGTCGGCAGCCCTGAAGATGGTTTTCCGTGGTTTCCCATTTTCACACCAGGCAAATGCTGGGGCTGTACCTTAATTAAGGCCACGGCCGCTTCCTTCCCACTCCTAGGCCTTTCCTATCCCATCGTCGCCATTAGACCTATCTGTGTCGGTGCGACGTAAAGCCCCTAGCAAAAAAAAGAAGACTCTGGGTCGGGGATTCAACTGGGAAGGATGCCCAGTACCTCGCCCAGACGGCCTCGCCTGCTATTCTGAACAAGGGCCTTGCGGGGGGATGGAAAGATTGGAAGGGATAGACAAGGAAGACGGAAGGAGGCGTCCCTTAAGTTAGGTACCATCCTTGCATTTGCCTGAAGGAGACGTGGGAAACCACAGAAAACCACTTCCAGGATGGCTGAGGTGGGAATAGAACTCACCTCTACTCAGCTGACCTCCCGAGGCTGAGTGGACCCCGTTCCAGCCCTCAAACCACTTTTCAAATTTCACGACAGAGTCGAGAATCGAACCCGGGCCTCCGGGGATGGCAGCTAATCACACTAACCACTGCACCACAGAGCGGACAGTCTAATTGTCATTAATTTATCTTCTTCTCTTTCTTGAGTGAGAGCTAAGTATTGGATCCTTAAATTACACATACAGCATAGATACACACATGTAGAATTGATTTTTGTAATAATAGTTATTCTAGTGGGTGATTGCATTTTGTGTTTATTTACGTATGTACGTAGAAGGTTGCATTTTTCCGATGTTTTCTATTTACAAATTTTCTTCTGTAGTGGGAATAAGCGTCCACGAAAGCGTCAGTCACATACATTCGCAGAGGTTGTTCTCTGTGGGAGATCAGTTCAATGTTTAAAAGAGGGATTTTCCACGTAATTTATAGACTTGATGAGCTTGAGGAACTTGAAAGCCAGGTAAAGACTTTCACACATGTAAGTTGAGCCGAATATGGAAAACATTTTCCTACCTTCATGTGGAGTTTTGGATATACTGTACGTAATGAGCGAATCTGTCGTAAAACTCCAGCAAAAAAATTACAATCGAACTCTTATTGTACGAGCTGGATTTACAAGGAATGCGGAACTTCAACTGACACAGAGTTCAACTAATATATCATGAGTGGACTTGTTCTGAAAAAAAAAAAAAAAAAAAAAAAAAAAAACCGTGGAAAAGCCCTCTTTCAAAAGTTGAATTAATTCCTTGTGTTTTAGAATGTAATGGCGTTACATGGAATATTTCATTAACTTAAATGTAAAATGATGGGGTCACACGAAGTATTTTGAGCATATCCACTATGTGAAATGAAATAAAAGGCCATCTCCAAATTCTACTTGAAGAATGATGATTTTCCACTTCACTGTTCCTTTTCAAGATTCACCATCACATGCTACCATCAAGCGTACATGTTTCACCCTATGATAGGTGCTAAACGTAAGCAAGGGAGAGACAGAAACTTTGGAGCGCCCGGTACAATTCTAGCGCACCAGCGCGCTGCTGCGTCGGGAGCACTGTTCGGACTACTGAATCGATTCATTTGATTCCGTTCACGTTACTAATCGATACAGTGAGTCGATTCACGCCTTATTAATCAATTCTATTGCATCTATGTAGTGTGTACTGATATGACGGCAGCAAGAACATTCAATGCTTGCTGCTGCCATCTGGTCTTCATTCTACGAATATGAACTGCTTTCCTATGCGTCATCTAGCTTTCAGATTCTCGTTACTCCTGCAGCCACTTCTTCGCATCAAGTTTTGATGTTACAAAGCCTTCCCCCGACAGTGACAACTCCATTGAATAATATATAGAGTTAGATAAAAATACACAGTTCAAAAAGATTAGGGGGACATGTTTTTGAACTTATGTTCCGCAAACCAATACCTCACACCCAGGCATATTACCAACTAAACCTTTATTCTTTACCGTTGAAGTATACAAAAGAACATCGATGGATTTGCACTCATTTTCAGAGCACAAACGGAAATGTCCAAATAGGAGCGAAAACAAAGTGATAACAGTCCTCCAGGGTGGATTTTTATCACAGTTGGAGAGCTTCAGTATGATTTATATCCTCCACGTGCATTTATCACAGCTTGGCACCTACGTGGCATGCCCCGTATAAGTCGATGGAGGTCACGTTGCGGTATCAGGTCCCATTCTATAATGAGAGCCTGTTCGAGGTCTTGGAGGGTCTGTGGTGGAACAGGACGCCCACGAACACTTCTGTCAAGCCTATACCACACATGTTCGATGGGATTGAGGTTGGGATTCACTGCTGGCCATTCCATCTCTTGAATGTCCAGTTCTCGCTGACAGCTCTGGTGATGTGCGCTACATGAGCCCTGGCATTGTCGTGCATGAGTACAAATTCAGGTCCAACACTGTATGCAGCACATGCTGTAGCAGTATCTGTTCGATGCACACCACAGCGGTAAGATTACCACGGACGACGACAAGATCCGTGCGACCATCAATATTGATGCCACCCCACACCATCACAGAACCTTGTCCAAATAGGTCGCCTTCTTGGACAACATTTGGCATGTACTGCTCACCACGGCGTCTCCATATACGTTGACGTCCATCACGCTGTGTCAGGGGAAATCTGGACTTGTCTGTGAACAAGACAGGTCTCCATTGGTGAAGTTGCCAGTTGATGTGGGCACGGGCAAACAGAAGGCAAGCTGCGCGATGTTGCTGCGTTAAACGGAGAACTCGAACAGGACGTCTGGGTCGTAGGGACACTTCTCTTAACCTGTTCCTTACTGTCTGGTCAGACACCGTGACTCCAGTGACAATCCTGAGGTCTTGTTGCAGTTTACTGGCAGCTGTTGAACGATGTCGCAACACACAGATGGTCAGATATCGGTCATCCTGTCGGGTTGTCATGCATCCATGACCTTGTCCAACCCCACTTGTGAACTGGCCTGTCTCACTGTAGCGATTCCACTGAATAACTGACGGAGAGACATTGAGATCCACAGCAACACGATGAAAAGTCCATCCTTCCTGGATCAAAGTGACGGCCCTTGTGACTTGAACCTCGTTAAGATGTCTCAAGGGATGTGGTGGTTTACGTACAACGTGCTCAAATGACCGCAGTAGTCTGTGTACCTCACAACGACACACGGACACAGCGCTACTCACTTTGTTTGAGGGGTCACCTGACAGTTTAATGCATGGCTACGCCTACAGACGGAGTATAACTTCGATTTGACATACCCTGAGTAGCTAAGGTCTCAAGGTACGCTGTACGACGATTGGATCCCTATCTACCAAATTAACGTTCATATACCAAACGTTACAAAACATGTTCCCCTAATTTTTTTGAACTGTGTATTTGTACACATAATATTTAATGATCTGCATTTAGAATTGTCACGCAGGTCGGATTTTCCCTATCAGTTGTTTGCTTAGTCTTTTCTTACATGATTTCAAAAAACTTGGACGTTTCATTATATATTCGGTAAATGCTTAATACAAAATGAATAAGTTAAAAACTGAAATGCAGGATAAAATAGAAATACTACTACTACTACTACTACTACTACTACTACTACTACTAGTACTACTACTACTAATAGTAATAATGTATGTTGGGTATTCAGCCCGCAGGCTGGTTTGATCCTCTGCAGCTCCGCCAACAGCTGTCAAATAGCCTAGGCGACACTGAAAGGCGTACTAGGGAAATGAGGAGTGAGGTAGTTTCCCGTTGCTTTCCTCACCGAGCCAGCCGTTGCTATTACATATCAGTCTGCCAAGCCCACCGAAATGCATGCACCAACCGACCCTATGAGCGATATTTTCACACCATTCATAACAGGGACTGGCTGCATAAGGAATGGTATTACTAGCATCGCTCATACCTCGGTAATAATAATAATAATAATAATAATAATAATAATAATAATAATAATAATAATAATAATAATAAATTTATATAACACAAATTTTATACAATACCGTATGGTTTTTCACAGTTCTCTGAAAGCCACAACTATTATATATACAGAATTAGATGTAAAAATATCTGTGTCCACAATAACTAGCCTTCATATTAAATATAAATCAAATAAGTTGCTTTACGTCGTGCCGACGCAGATACTTATTGTGAGAGTAAGACATTCAGAATTCGATTTTGGAAATATACTGCAAAATAATTTCAGATTGATCGTAAATTACATTCGTAATTTTAAAAAGTTGTTGTTAGTGGTTTTCGGAGAACAGCAATTTTGAAAACAAGCTCCCCTCAGGATTATTAAAAATATTCATGAGAGAGAGGGAACATGCCATAATATTTAAACACAGTCCCCAATTATCAGTTTCCCGCAGATAAAAGTGGGTTTGAGCAGAAATGTAAAAAAAAAAGAAAAGAAAAAAGCGAACTATTAAAAAGAAAGGTGAGCACTAATAAAATTACAACCGCTTTTGAGGGAAGCATTATTATATACTCGAAATGAAGTTCCCCTTTTTTTGCATATACCTTTAATCACGTCAATTATGCTCTAAAATATGGTACTTGGCATTCTTTTAAATAACACAAGACAATGTCACGTCGCGTTTTCTTCACAAAGGGTACCTTATAGAAATGTCATTATTTCAAGGAGATCACAGACAAAATGAGGGCTTACGTCCTAGTGGTCCAAGTCAGGAGTTCCTGACAGAACATCACTCTATATAGTACCCTTCAGTCTCTCATGTAAGTAACTTAAAATACAAAATATCACCAATGCTTCACAATCAAACCTTTAAGTGGCTCCTAACATCCGTTACATTAAAAAATAAGTTCATGCCAAACGGAAACACTCAATAAAATCACTCTTCTCTCGCCTATCATTTCTCGGGGGACGCTACCTGTCACGACAAAGTCATTTGCTTCCCTCTTTATAGATTAAAAAAAGGTCCTGCCGTCGATCTCTCTAATAGATACAGTAAAGCCTCTGAACAAGATGAATAATTTTACGTGATTTTTTATGTCATACCACCTTTCAACATCATTCTTTCCTGAACACACCTATAGTACTCAAGAGCGAGGCCAATGAATCACCATACTACCAACCGCCAGAGGAACACGTATTAGTGGATATATCCGCTCTCACATATCTGGCGTCTGGAGAGCAATTCAACCTTAAAACTGTGCTTAATCCATTCGTAGCACCGACCACAAATAATTGGGAAAAGGCCAGGAAGAATAAGGATAGTCCAAATCTGTTGGAATTGCAGATAGAAGAAGGATTAGCGGGCATTAAGCATACGGGGCGTAATCAGCACGAACCCTCTGAGTATAGAACCATGACCATGCCTTGAATAGGAAGTGTACAGAACCATGTATCCAGTACAGTCAACTATCCATGGATATAAGGGAATCTTTGTGTGTATCTTGAAATTTCCAGAATATACAATAGGCTTTACCAAGAAACCTGCATGATAGGTAAAAAAAAAAAAAAAAAAACAACGGGCGAGTTGGCCGTATGGTAAGGATTGCGCAGCTGTGAGCTTGCATCCGGGAGATAGTGAGTTCGAATCCCACTGTCGGCAGCCCTGAAGATTGTTTTCCGTGGTTTCCCATTTTCACACCAGTCAAATGCTGGGGCCGTGCCACGGCCGCTTCTTTCCAACTCCTAGCCCTTTCCTATCCCAGCGTCGCCATAAGACCTACCTGTGTCGGTGTGACGTAAAGCCACTAACCAAAAAAAGGTACAATAAAATAATATTAGTTTATTTTATTCATGTGTGTTATGTGTACAGAGAGGCGCATAAAATGTCATACAGTACATCGAAAATGGTTTTATAAAATATAAATGGGCATAGAACCATGTATTTTGTGAACAGAAACCTTATTCCATGCGTGATTCGACAGACGGTGGCGTATGTCGCACATGCGTACCGGCTTCCATTTATAGCCTACAGCAGGGTCTCTCAGGGTGCATGCACCGGTGCATTGTGCGGCGCAACGTGCAAAAGACGACTTCGCTAGGTTGATCAGAGTGCAGACTCCCACTCCCTGATTTCAAGCAACAGCGCTGTCTCTCTCTTCCCCGTCACCTGTCTCGCTGTTTCCCCCTTCCTCACTTGTTCTGCAGCACTCCACCATCCAAGGCGAGTTGAGCCGAGCTTAGCCGAGTCGCCCCGAGACAAAAAGTTGATCCGAACCGAGCCTAGTCGGACCGATGCATAGTGCAGAGAACCTCTGCGCCTCGGTGTGCACGCATGTGATTTTAGGCGTTTGTGAGTCCCTGACCTACAGCATGGCAGGTAAAGGAATATTGAAGCGTGAACAGACGGTGAAAACTGTGAAAATAGCGTTGATTTATGCGGAAACAAGAAGTGTAGCACGGACTCTGAAAATGTTTTGTGTTCATTTCGGTACGGAGTGGACTCCCTGCCAGCAGACTGGCCAACCAATTTGAAACCGAAGGCAATATCATAGAGACACAAGGGCCCTACCTCAAGTCGATCCGCTAACCAGATAATATTGTTGCTGTGAGAGCGGCCGTGGTTCAGAGCCCCTCCAAATTCATCAGAACCGCCTGTGTCCCCTGGGCATCTCTCGTCGCTCAATTCAGAGAATACTGCAGTCTGAGCTTGACCTTTTCCCATACAAAATTACAACAGCTCATAAAAGGACACGCAAGGACGAGTAGAGTTTGCTGCGTGGATGATCCCGCACTGCACAATACATTGTTCAGTGATGAGGGGTACGTTTATCTCAAAGGTTCAGTGAACAAACAGAATAGCCGGTTTTGGGCGAAGTAATGATCTCATATTGTGCATGAAGTTGCATGTCATGATGAGAAAACGTGTGTATGTGGGCTTCAATTTCCACTCATGGAATTATTGGGCTTATCTTTTTTAATGACACAGTCAACAGTGTGTGTTATACGGGCACGTTGCAAAATGGATTCGTTAAGACAACCCTTTGCAACAAGTCTACTAATGGAAAAACAATGGATCATGCAAGATGGAGATTATCCGCACACAGCAAACGTTGTTCAGGACTTCCGGCATGAACGTTTTGGGCTCTGTGTGATGTCTCATCAATACCCCGAACGTTTTCAGTGCGGTTCAATCTAGCCACCACATAGCCTCGATCTTAATCTCTGCTGCGACTCCTTTCTGTGGGGATATTTGAAGGAGACAATCTACCGACACAAGCCAGAAAATATACTGCTATTCCAAGCGTCAATTCTCACGTTCCTTCAGAGGGTTAAGTGAAGACTTGTGTCACAGAGTGATCACAAACATGTAGATTCCTATATGAAATCAAGAATGGGTCTTCAACTTTTTTAGTACTGTATATTCTTCTGGTAAATTTCTCAATTCAATCTTGTGTACTTTTCTCATTTAATACTTAACTTCATTCCGTCCAAGCGTCTGAAGTCTGATGTTCTGATGTCCAGCATACTGAACAGGTTACTCTCGTCACATAATGCAAATAAAACAGACCTTTCCCTAATAATCCCATAAATTAATAAAACAATTTATAAAATTTCAAAATAGAGTAGTTTAGTAGGAGGTCAAACTGATAATGTCTTTTATCTGTTGATTAGCACAATGTTCAAAGCACCTATCGTAGAGTGCAATATGTACCAGGAGAGCGACGTAACATAGACAATACGAGAGCAAGTACTTTACCTTTCTTGACTCCCAGCCTCCGTGACTACGATAAAACATTTCTCTCATACGATGATATTCAACTGCTTTTGTGATCAAGCTCTAATATCAGAAACCAATTTTTGCGACCTTTCATTCCGATGTATTACAGGTACTTACCGTTGCAGAATCACATTGCTGCTTGACGGTAATACAGCCGTTTGGCACTGCCATGCACTTCCCGTCGTCTTCTACTAAGTCTACTTTGAATCCGGGCTGCACCTGGAACACGCTGCTCGAGTCGCACGCCTCCATTTTGGTAATTTCGAATTTGTAGCCTCCCTGGAAAAGGAAAATCATAGAAATTAATTGTTATGTCGTATTCAGCGATATTTAATGTAATGAAGGCGGGCGAGGGTAAACGAAATCCTCTTTCATGATCCTACGTCTTATCAACAGCTCAAACTGCCGAAGCAAAATCGATTTGTTCTTTCTTCACTTCTCAAACATTCACATGTATAATGGGTATACAATATATAAAAGGAGACGAGAATCTACATAATTGTGATGGAAGTCTGGAATGCAGTGGTAGGTCAAGGAAGAAAAGATAATGCCAGAGGATAATTCGGAGTGGGATGAAGGAATAAAATAGAAAGTCTGCAGGTTGAATTCTGCACTGATCATAATTTAGTCCTTGATAATACTTGGTTCAAACACCACAAACGACGGCTGTACACGTGGACAAGACCTGCAGACACAGAAAGATACCAAATTGACTTCCTTATGGATAGGCAGATATTCAGAAACCAGATGTTGGCTTGCAAGATGCTCCCAGGAGCAGAAGTGGACTCTGGCCACAACAGGGAGTATCCTGATTGATGAACGGAAAAAGAACAAGAATCCAAAAAAAAATGAGGAGAATACAGGCGATTAAAGTATGAAGTAGATAGAAAGTGCAGGTCAGCTAAGGAAGAATGTCTGAAAGAGAAGTGCAAGGATTTTGAAGATTTTATGGTTGTAGCAAAAGATAGATGGTGCATACAGGAAAATCAAGGAAATCTTTGGAGATAGGAAAACTGGGTGTTTGAATATTAAGAACTCAGATGGAAAACCAGTTCTGCGAAGAAAAAGCAAGGCAGAAAGATGGCAGGAACATATTAAACAATTGTATCAAGGGAAAGAACTTTTGATGCTGATATAATGAGAGATCCAATTTTGAGGTCAGAATTCGATCGAGCATTGAGAGACCTAAGTACGAACAAGGCACCTGAATTGATGATACTCTCAGAATTACTGACCACCTTAGAAAAAAACAGCAAGGCAATGTTATTCCGTTTAGTGTGTAAGATGAATGATACAGAAGTGCTATCCGATTTTAGACAGAATGTTGTTATACCTATTCCCAAGAAATCAGGTGCTGACAAGTGTGAAAACTATCGCACCCTTACTTTAGTATCTCATGCTTGCAAACTTTTAACACGTATTATTTACAGAAGATGGAAAGACAAGTTGAAGCTGAGTTGAGAGATCAGTTTGGCTTAAAAAGAAATGTTTTTGTTTCAATATGCTTTACGTCGCACCGACATATATGGGTGTTATAGCGACGATGGGATAGGAAAGGGCTAAGAGTGGGAAGGAAGCTACTTTTTGTTTGCTAGTGGCTTTACATCGCACCGACACAGAGAGGTCTTATGGCGACGATGGGATAGGAAAGGCCTAGGAGTTGGAACAAAGCGGCCGTGGCCTTAATTAAGGTACAGTCCCATCATTAGCCTGGTGTGAAAATGGGAAACCACGGAAAACCATCTTCAGGGCTGCCGACAGTGGGATTCGAACTCACTATCTCCCGGATGCAAGCTCACAGCCGCGCGCCCCTGACCGCACAGCCAACTCGCCCGGTGGGGGGGGGGTGGAGGTGGGAAGGAAGCGACCGTGGCCTTAATTAAGGTACAGCCCCAGCATTTGCCTGGTGTAAAATTGGGAAACCACGGAAAACCATCTTCAAGGCTGCTGACAGTGCGGTTCGAACCCACTATCTCCCAAATGCAAGTTGATAACTACGTGACCCAAGCCGACAAGCCACTTGCTCAGTAAACAAGAACAAAAAAAAAAAGAAATGTGGGAAGATGTGAAGCAATCCTGACTTTACGTCTGATCTTAGAGGAGCGAATTAAGAAGGACAAGCATACGGACATGGCAGTCGAAGATCTAAAACAGGTATTCTATAATGTTGATTGGACGAAGCTCTTGAGATTCTGAAGGTGATCGGGATCAGATACCGGGAAAGAATTATTTACAATCTGTACAAACACTCTGAAGTGATAAGAATTTTTTTTTTCTATTTGCTTTACGTCGCGTCGACACAGATAGGTTTTATGGCGACGATGGGGCAGGAAAGGCCTAGGAGTGGGAAGGAAACGGCCGTGGCATAAATTAAGTACAGTCCCAGCATTTGCCTGGTGTGAAAATGGGAAGCCACGGAAAACCATCTTCAGGGCTGCGACAGTGGGGTTCGAACCCACTATCTCCCGGATGCAAGCTCACAGCTGAGTGACTCTAACTGCACGGCCAACTCGCCCGGTGAAGTGATAAGAATCGAAGGCTATGAAAAAGCGGCAGCAATCCAGAAGGAAGTGAGGCAAGGCTGCATTTTGTCCTCTCTCCTTTTCAATGTTTACGTAGAACAGGTAATAAAGGAAATCAAAGAGGAATTCGAAAAAAAAAAAAAAAAACCATCACAATCGAAGGAGAAGAAATCAAAACTCTGAGATTTGCCGATGATATTGTTATTCTATCTGAGTCTACAGAAGTCTTGGTGAAGAAGTGCAATACGAAAATAAATAAATCCAAAACAAATGTAATGGAGAGTGGTCGAATGAACTCTAGTGATTTGATTAGGAAATGAAGTCTTAAAGAAAGTAGATGAATACTGGTACTTGGGCAGTAGAATGACTGACGATGGCAAAAATAAGGTGGACATAAAATGCAGACTAGCACAAGCAAGGAAGAGCTTTATTAAGAAAAGACATTTGCTCATTTCGAACATTGACATAGGAATTAGAAAGATGTTTTTGAAGACTATCGTCTGGAGCGTGGCATTGTATGGAAGTGAAACGATAACTAACTCAAAAAGAAAGAGAACAGAACCCTTTGAAACGTGGTGTTACAGAAGAATGGTGAAGGTGAAATGGGTAAATCGAATCACAAATGAAGGGATACTGAATCGAATTGGCGAGAGGAGAACGATTTGGCGAAATTTGACCAGAAGAAGAGACAGAATGATAAGACACCCAGCTCTTGCTCAACTAGTTTTTGAGAGAAGCGTGGGCGGTAAAAATGGTATGGGTAGGCAAAGGTATGAATATGACAAACGTATTAGAGTAGATATAGGATGTAATAGTTACGTAGAAATGAAAAGGTTAACACAGGATAGGGTGACTTGGAGGACTGCATCAAACCAGTCTATGAACTGATGAATAAACAACAACGAATAGTTATAAAAACAAGTCAGCTTGAGGAGAGTTGAACAGTAGGCCGGAAACCACCGTTGCATAGGTGAGGCTGATAATTCACTTAAGGTAAAAGGAAGATTGCAGACGATAAACTACGGAAAGTATTCGTTTGCAATTTGGGAGATTGAAAATTCGAATGTGTTATTGCAGGAGTTTTCATACTTTTCCAAAAAAAAATATAGGGTGCTTTAAGAAGAAAGTATGAAATAATCTGAACTTCGTATTAATTGCAATTCCTACATAATTAACATGAGTTACTACGCTAAAATAATACACATATTATGCGATAGGTGGACATATATTTTATTATATAACGTAGCTTCATTTCATGACGAAGTGGAGCGTACCCTTTTTTGTTTTCATGTAAAACTTTTTCCGAAATCCTCATGTGTTGTAAATACTGTATTTTAATTGTATTATCTTCAGAGTATCGCTTCACAATACATTATTTTTCACAATAATTTTTCACTGTAAACAAACATTGCCTTTAGGATATATCTCAATCGTAATGAATTATATAATCATAAAATAATAACTTAATACTAAGTCAAGCTATTGACGAACAAAATAAATAATACAAGGTTAATGAACGTTATTTATCTACGTTGTTAATCTCAAATGTCTTTCGATCAGTGCAAACAGTTGGTGTTTCAGAAATGTAATGGTGGTATCAAGTAGGTTAAAAGTCATGAGTCGTGAACACTTCTATGAATGAAAACCTACAATCTGCTTTCCAGTCAGCGACCGGGTCAGGTATGGAATGAATGAAGCCCCATCTTGCGGCGAGTGATAGGAATTGTGCCGGCTGCCGAGGCCTGTCGCACTCTTCTGGGGCAATGATTAATGGCTGACAGATGAAGTGATATTGGGGAGTGTTGCTGGAATAAAGCATGACAGGGAAAACCGGAGTACCCGGAGAAAATCCTGTCCCGCCTCCGTTTTGTCCAGCACAAGTCTCACATGGAGTGACCGGGATTTGAACCACGGAACCCAGCGGTGAGGGGCCGACGCGCTGGTGCCTGAGCCACGGAGGCGTTTCGTGAATACTTCTATCTGATAACTTTACCAAAGGGTACTGGAGCAAGTGATTCGGCTCTACCTGCAGCCAGTATAGCATAAACAAATTTAGTTTTTGAGAAATAAGCAGGTACACATTTTCATAAAATGTGCCTGATTTAAAACTGACAGACCAATAGACAGGTCCATTGGCCACTTTCTTCTTCTCTTCCTGTAACATCTTATCAATGCTGATCCTCTTCTTTCTCGTTGCTGCACTTACAGAGCAATCTGAATTACGAAACTGGCTCGCTGATACCCTCCTCTAGCACTCACTCAGTATACAGGACAGTTCATCTCAGTGGCTACTCACGAGGAAAACATAAATACAGCTACTACCGAAAGTACACCTGTATAATTCAAGAACATGTTTCCTGTCCTTAAACGTTTGATCTCAGGCGTACGATTCTTTACAGGGAACTAGAACATTATTTAAAGGAATATTTGTTGAAATTTCCATTAAAATATCACTCTTTGTTTTTAAGTTGCTAATTGTTTTGTTTATAACGTTTGGAAAGGAAATAGCTACTTTGTAATACTTGAGGAGGTACGGACTGTACAATATTGTGACCTTTCATGTCGATTAAAATTGCATGGTCTTGGTCTGAGGATTGGAGTCGGTCTTGGTCGAAGATGGTACAATGAGGGCGACTCCTTGATTTGAAGTCCAAGAGAGGTGATTGACGACGTGCAGTTATAAAAGATGAACTACTTACTCAGTGATCAGGACATGGGAAATAGTCAAATTCATACGTTTTGAAATTAAACAGTAAACTGATGTTTAAAGTTTAAAGAAATATAATTATGATTTTAATGAGTAATCATTTAGAATAAAGATTTCAGAATATCACAACAAGCACTGGAACGTTGTAGCGGATTATTCATACTATAACGTAACACACAAACGATCTCGGTAACTTCAGGGATCTCCTGTCCATCCCAGGTCAAGGAATGTTTGCTCTATGATCACTCTCTGTAGTTCTGTTGCGAGCTGTAAAACGGGGGGATTATTAATGTAAGGGAAACATATTCTGTTGCTCTATTACAATTGTAAATATTCGACAGGTATATGTGTATCTGCATAACAAAAATTATTAATGTAATCCCCATACTGTACTGTCCAGATATCCTCCAGTATTAAAACATATATTTTTTCTTTCCAATTAATATAAACATAAACTTTAATAACTTCAAGATTAAAAGTGATATTTTACTGAAAACTTCAGAAAATGTTCCTCTGAATATGCACTAATTCCCTGTAAAAATTCGTATTCCTGAGGCCAAAAAACTAACGACAGGAATCATGTTCATGAAATATACAGGTGCCCTTAAACTTTTGATAGGACCTGTAAACTTATTTCAGAAACTGTAATTTTTACACACAATATTGTATCCTATAATTACAAATAAGAAAGTGTATTGCAAGAAACAAAAGCTTTCCATATACATTATAACACATATTAGGAGCATCATTGCCACCTAATTCAAATTTTACACTTAAACATTTTTTTTTTCATCTCCCAGGTGAAATGCTCTCCTTTCAATCGGTTAGTTGCGATAAACATACATCCCAACCTTACACTACTCGAGGCGGCGAGAGATTGAAATAAATATTTTTTAAAGTCAAGAAATCTACCACATTTCTGAAGTGGAAGTGACCTCCGATTGCAGTCATCTATTTAAAAATATGCCAAAATTATCATGTGTCTTCAAGAGCAAGATGTGCGAAATCTTTCTAGGCACAAAGTAAAAACAAGAATTTTTGGTTGAATTTCAGTTAAGTTTCACTCAAGGCTGTCCTTAAATGTAATCATTTGGGTTCACTCTGAAGAATAGCTGCACCTATAAAATTCTGTAAAATTTAAAGTGAAATCATCCAGTTAATTTATGAAACGATCCGTCAGAAAAGTCTGATTGCTTATTAATTAACAAGAGAGTTAATAACGTAACTCAAACAACGAACATCGTGCGAGTTACAGAGCATTCTTGCGTTCATGTGTGCACACTGACTATTCTGACTCTTCAATAAAATGAAGAAAAGATTAAAGAAATATCTACTGGGCATCTTCGCATGGAAATTGGTAGAGAAATAAAATAAGAGGTGATCAATCAGATGAATCTATAGGTACTGTGACGTGAATAATTTTGGTGTAAAAAGTCCCTTAGAGGTACCGAAAAGTGTTCTAAACAGTGAAATGCATCTCTTTTTTGCTATATAGATAAAATAATAATACTTTTTTATTTTTATTCAACTTTTCATTTATCCAAGCTTAATCTTTATTTTCCCATAGATTCATCACTACGGCTCAAAATTCTTCCAATAAAAATGAGGTAAAATTTTTGAGAAAGAGTAAAATTCTCGAGCATATTTAAATGACATCTACTATAATTTTTTACTTGAGCCTGATAATAAAAAGCAACTTCGTAAATATAATAAATTTGAGTAGAGCAAACATTATCTTGTGCAATGAAATTTCTACCAACTTCTTCAAAATAGAAATTAATACTTATCTAGAATTTATTGGATCTGTACATATATATATATTAACTTACCAGTGCTCTTTATTACTCCTAAAATACATGGTGCAAATTTCAGCTTTCTATCTCTAACAATTCCTATAAGTTAACGAAATTGTAGTATCGAGAAAAAGTGATTTAAAGATGACCTAGTATTACATCTTCCTTCAGATTAAAGAGAAGCGTAGTCTTTTTAAAAAATTTAAATAACTAAATACGCACGTAACAACTTAGGAGAACTTATTGCAATAAAAAAAGAAAGTTTTTTCTATCCTTTCACAGTTTCCAATTCTCTTAAAGCCCGTAGATGGTACGTACGCAAGCGAGAATCCCAGGCAACATTGATGCTAGCAAGGTGACAAACAGGAGCACGTTGTTGTTCATGGTCTTGGAGGCTCTGTCTCTTGGCTTACAAGTGGACACTCTCGTCCCCCAGGTCTTGCATTTATACCTCATTTAGGTAATGATCGCATTTTCACACATGTTTTATGTAATCTTTTTGCTGTCACATTTTTTTGCTCCTAATGTCCTTCACAGTGTGCTATGCAGATTATACAGTTTATATAACATGTGTCACTCTTATTTCTGATACAAAGTACAATAGAACTTGGTTAATTTGAACGTTTATCATTTATCATATAAAAGAATATGTCCTGACTGACTGACTGACTGATTCATCATCGCCGAGCCAAAACTACTGGACATAAAGAAATGAAATTTTGAGGATACATTTATATTACAATGCAGGTGCTCGCTAAGGGAGGACTTTTGGATATTCTGTCGCTAAAGGGGTGAAACGGGGGTTGATTTTTTAAAATGAGTGTATCTATATCTCAAAACTTTAAAAGTGTACAGACGTAGAAATTGGTAGGTATTTAGAATCTCCTTTAAAAATGAAGAGACATGTATTTATTTTGTTTTCGGAAAATTCCACTGGGAGGGGTGAAAAAGGGTGAAAAATGGGTTGAATGCTTTTAATGAGACTACTTATATCTCAGAAACTGAGGATATTACAGACCTGGAAATTGATATTTGGAATCTCCTTTTAAAATAAAGAAACACATATTTTTTTGTTTTCGGAAAATCCAATTAATGGGGGTTAGACAGGAGTGACAAATGGCGTGAATTTTTTGAAAAATTATATCTTATACGTATATCTCAGAAACGAAAAATGTTGTAGACGTATAAATTGGTATTTGGAATCTCCTGTAAAAGTAAATAAACATAGGTGATTTGTTTTCAGAAACTCCACTTAAGGGGAACTAAAAAGGGGGGGGGGTTGAAATTTTAAAATGAGCTTGTCTATAGTATATCTCAAAAACTTTACATGTTGCAGAAGTGAGAAATGGTATTTTTTATCTATTAAAATAAAGAAACATGTATTTTTTGTTTTCGGCAAAACCACTTGGGTGGGGGGTAAAAATGAATGAAAATGGGGTTGAATTATTTTTATTAGGATACTGATATCTCAAAAACTGAAGATGTTGCAGACGTGAAATTTGGTATTTGGAATATCCTTTAAAAATAAAGAAATAGGTATTTTTTGTTTTCGGAAATCCACTGAAAGTGGGTGGGGGTAGAAATGAAAAATTATTTGAATTATTTGTATGAAGATACTATTATCTCAAAAGCGAAAGATGTTGCAGACGTGAAATTTGGTATTTGGAATCTGCTTTAAAAGTAAAGAAACCCGTATTCCTTTGATTTCAGAAAATCTAATGAAGGAGTGTGTGTGTGTGTGTGTGTGTGTGTGTGTGTGTGTGTGTGTGTGTGTGTGTGTGTGTGTGTGTGTGTGTGTGTGTGTGTGAAGGATTTGAAAACTTAATTGAATTAATTGTATGAGGATACTTACATCTAATAAAACTAAAGTTGTTAAAGAAGTTGAAATTGGTATTTGGATCTCCTTTAAAAGCAAAGAAAAATGCATTTTGGGGGGAAGTCATCTATGGGGGTGGGGGTGAAAAGGAGTTTAATTCCTTTTATGAGGACACATATCTCAAAAAATGAAGATGTTACAGTCATGATAATTGGTATTTAGAAGATCCTTTATTAATAAAGAAACACGTATTTTTTTTAACAGAAAATTCACTTAATTCACGTAAA
Organism: Anabrus simplex; assembly: GCF_040414725.1. Taxonomy (NCBI): domain Eukaryota; kingdom Metazoa; phylum Arthropoda; class Insecta; order Orthoptera; family Tettigoniidae; genus Anabrus; species Anabrus simplex. The sequence goes on along the minus strand of NC_090267.1, from coordinate 145,568,518 downwards.
AGGAAGTGAAAAAATGAATTCTTTTTATGGAGTAACTTATATCTCAAAACTGAAGGTAACAGACGTGAACATTGGTATTTGGAATTTTCTTTAAGCATAAAGAAACACGCCTTCTTTCTTTGGTGGGGGTGGGGGGAATCAACTTAACGGTGTTGGGGTGGTGAAGGAGTTGAGACCAATTGATTTTACTATTCATAATGTACTTGATTCTGATCATAAACCGATATTTTTAAATCTTTCCTGGATTCGTTTTCAAGAGCCACCTTTTCATTTGAAGAACTTAAAGTTAGATTGCAGTAGATTCTCCTGGTGCATTAAAAAAAAAAATTAAACACATTTGAAAAAAATATAGGAATGACATTGACCGTGCAATTGTTCACCTCTATAATAAGGTCAATAATGCACGGAATTATATCATTCGTATCGCTAGAAATCCCGCGCACTTGCCTACGCGCGACAATGGTGCTTTACCGCCACGTAGCGGTCTTGCATCTTGCTGCGGCGTTCAGAACATTAATAATAATAATAATAATAATAATAATAATAATAATAATAATAATAATAATAACCTAGATTCCACTAATATCACCCACCCTAATATTAATAATTTTCTGGATCGTCGTCAAAATGTGCGGACCGCGCTGGGAACGGGTTCTGACCGGGTAATGATTACTAATGCAGTTCGGCCGCGGCTTCAGGACCGCCATGGCACTCAAGACGACACCACGCCGGGTCTCCTCAAGGATTTGTCCACATTAAAAATGCTTATAGGAGAAGGTGGCAAGGATTTAGGGACCCAACTGACCGGGCGGAATACCTGGAGCTAGCCCGGGAAGTACGAAATCGAGTGCTGGAAAGAAAGTTTGAAGAATGGGAGGAACTTTGCTGTCAGATCGCGAATTTTGGCGGATTATATATAAAATGTTAAGTATTCAATTATAAATTTGTATAATACCGTAGCGAAGCACGGGTATCTTGCTAGTTCTTAATAATTCGATTGTTGTGCTCATTTGACACTACTATACAACACGATGTCAACGAATTTTTTTTTTTACTTCTACTCTGTTTTTTAATTCGAAAATTATATTGTTCAATTCGAGGAGAAACCCTCTCTCTCGTTGTCAAAAAATGATGTTTAAGGAAGATGCCTGGGTAGAAGAGGAAAGCAGTGGAGAATCGTGCTAGTGATAGAAACCGAAGCTAAGAAAATGTTCAAGCTCTTAGTTGTCTATGGGTAGCCTATGTTCCTTGATTGTGTAGGTAGCGAATTTTGAGTTTCTGTAACCAGGAAAATTTATTCATTAGGCCTCAATTCAGAAATCCACGTACAGCTATCGGCAGCTTTCCGCTGACCACAGAAGACTTGGAAGATGGAGGATGGGGACACTTGGTAAAATATCCATAATTTATAATGTCTAAGGGAATTTAAACAGCCTTTCTTACAGTAAAATGCTTGCAGTACGATGTACCGCGTCGGGATACTTGATTTCGATTTCAAGTACAATAATGAAAACAGCCTGATTCACTTAAATTGTGAAGTGTATTGTGTTATGTTCAAAACTGTTGGCAAGTTTCTCCATCATGTCTTTCCTTAGAAGAGAATGTGGTTATTACAGAACACCGACTAGTTCAGATGATCGAAGTTGTGAATGAAGTGGAGAAAGGTTTCAAGGGAATGACATAGATCGCAAAATATTTCGGTATTCATCCAAATACTTCCATGAAAAATAAGGACATGATTTTGAACAGTTGTTTAATTAAATGCGGTTATTCGAATTTTTTCTGGTTCCTTGAGGTTAAGTTACACTTTCTGCTGTATAGCCATGTTACCTTATGAACTTGACAGTGACATTTTTGTCACCTTGAGATAGGGAAAGGGAAGATTTTTGTCGGGCTGTGTAGTTCAGACGGTAGAGCGCTGGCCTTTCAAGTTGGCGGGTTCAGCCCAGGATCATTCCGGTGAAAGTGCTCAGATGCATCAGCCTAGTGTTGGTAGATTTATCAGAACGTACAACAATTCCGCTGGACAAGATTCCGGTATCTCGAGGCCTCCAAAAGCCGAAAAGTTGTAAATGGGACATAAAATAATTAACACATCATTGTAATAATTTTTAGGTAATGACACGTGATAAAAGTTAAGAGTTTAGATTATTTAAACAATGAGAACAATTCATGTCGTTGTATCTAGACATTGTTTTTGGTGTTGATACTTATTCATGAAAGAGAAGGCTATCGAGAATTTCTTCACAGACTGTGTAATAGATAGCTGGTCAATATTGTTCTGACGTGGAAGACGCCGCTGGAATATGACAGGTGCGAAGTTTGTAGATTTACCTTTCACGCACACTTAAGTCGGCCATCTCACGTTATGAAACTGTGAATTTATTAGTTGTCATCATCATGTTCCTCTTAGCTCTGTAATCATCTTCATCTTGTTTCCTTGTTCTTGTAGTCATCGCATCACACCTAATTCTTCAGATCGTAGAGGTATCCGTTTCTGGGCCTTCATCTAACTTTTGGCCTTAGCATTTTTCAAAAATATCTTTTTTAGCATTTTACTGCCTCAGTAGAGGTCATATTAATTGTTTTCTCCATTCGATCTCTTTGAAGAGTGTCCTTTCTTTCTTGATCTCCTTCAAAACTTTCAAATTTGGTTTCCTCTCAGTTAAACGTTTCGTGATTTTGATAACAAACAAACAAACAAACAAACAAAAACCTATGGTAAAAACAGACCTAGACTAGCCAGATGACCTGCAGATATTGGAATGGCACGTGATCAGCGCAGTGACATGCTCAGCTTTGGCGGCTCCTCATTAAACACGTGAAGATGAGTGTACCCCGCTCCAACCTTCAGTCCAGAATTGTAATCTTTGGACTTTCCGGCAATCAAACCTCGGCCATCTGGGTAAGAGGCAGACATGTAAACCCTACATCACGGGCCCGGCGCTTGTTTCAGTGATCCCCTTCCATATCCACATTCCAGTTGCTTCCAGATGTTCTCTCTTCTTCTTAATTTTCTAGCTGTTGCTAGAGATCCCCTACACCAGATGTCACCAGTCTCCTTGAGGGTGGATGAGCGGGTGTAGGTCTGGGCACTCTATTGTCCAAAAGGCAAGAAATTGCCCCTAAAGGCGGAGAAGCCAAATGTTGGTCAACGGTAGTAGAATGCAGAAGGCAACGGGAAACCACTGCATTAAAGGTCCTGAAGGACATCCCTATAAATTCACATGACATGGCTCGATGGCTCGGAAATTAATATCCGGAGTTTCTATTCCCCAATCGGATCTCCGGGGGGGGGGGGATGCTGCGAATATAGTTGTGAAAGATTGTGTACTTGACAGTGCTAGGAAAATCAAAATCTATGACAAGAAATTACGAGTTGCTACTTGGAATGTACGCAGTTTGTATATGAGTGGAAAATAACAAATATGGAAGCAGAAAGATGTAGACTGAAAGTAGACATCCTTGGATTGAGTGAAGTAAGATGGACTGGATCAGGAATTCAGAACACGAAGGAAGGATATGTATGTACTTCATGTATGTACTTCTCGAGAGGAACTGACACCAATCAAGGATATGGAATTGCTGTACTTATTTCATCAATGATCGCAAATTCATTTCTAGATTTTGTACCACTTAGTGATAGAGTAATGTTGCTGAGGTTACAAACTTCACATCGGATCATGAACGTTGTTCAGGTCCATGCACCAACTGCTGATAAAGATGATGAAGTAGAAGAATTCTATGACACCTTAGAGGAAGCTATGAAAATAACTGAGAACGGAGAAATAACATTGGTTACGGGTAATTTTAACTCAAAAGTAGGGGCTGGCATTGAAGGCAATACTGAAGGCAGACATGGTCTTGGTGAACATAACATAAGAGGAGACAGACTTGTTCAGTTATGTATGGAGCACAGTTTGTCTCTAACACATTCTTCAAACTTCTCCCTCGGCGGCTTTACACATGGATATCACCCACCGATAACGACGAAAACATAAGAAATCAAATTGATTTCATTTTGGCAAAGCAACAACTAAAGAAATATGTGACATCCGTTAAGACGTATCCAGGTGTTGATAGACATTAAAATGATACGTTTTAGAAAAGTTAAAAGAATTTTTATTCCATCCAAGCATATAGATATTAGGAAACTATTGGATCCCAAAGTAAGAACTAATGTTGGGACTGCACTGGAAAAGAAGATGGAATTAATAAGATACACTGAATCATCAGAGCTAGAATCCACATGGAACGCCATTAAAGATAGTGTGATTGAAATCCAGGAAACTGAAATTGGACACTGTAACAACATCAAAAGACAGAGCTGGATGACAGATGAAATTCTAGAACTTATGGATGAAAGGAGAAAACACAAAAATATAGACCACATTCAATACAAAACTCTAAACAAAGCTGTGCGCAGAAAATGTAGAAAAGCCCGAGAATTATGGATGACAGACAGGCGTAAAGAAATTGAGATCCTTCAAGAGAAGCACGACTATTTTAACTTGCATAAGAAAGTGAAAGAACTTGGTGGTTTGCAACGGAGACGATATGGTCACATTTTGAGAGATGCCAATAATGAAATCATCTTGGGTGTGGGAGGGAAACTCAAACGATGGAAGGAATATACAGAAAATCTCTTCAATGATGACAGAAATGATCCTCCCTCACCTGACGAGAGAATAAATGAAAATAGCCCTGAAATGACAAAAAGTGAAGTTGTACATGCTGTAAAACTTCAAAATAATGGTAAAGCAACTGGGCCTGACGGCGTGCTGAAGTTCTCAAAGTAATAACAGAGCAGGAATCTACCGGCCTCAATATCTTAACATCATTATTCAATCAAATATATGTATCAGGAGAAATACCATCAGACTGGCTGAAATCAACCTTCTTACCACTATCGAAGAAGCCTAACTCGTCTCAGTGCGATGATTATCGTATGCTAAGTTTGATGTCACACGTGCTAAAAATATTCTTGCAAATCATTCACACTAGAATATACAAAAAAATGTGAATCCCACGTGGATCAGAATCAGTTCGGTTTCCGAAATGGCGTTGGTACACGTGACGCACTCTTTTCGTTAAATGTGTTGTTACAGAGGTGCAGAGATATGAATGTTGACGTCTATGCATGTTTTATAGACTATAAGGAAGCTTTTGATTGTGTCAGGCACAATAAGCTGATAGAGATTCTGAGATCAACAGGTTTTGACTCCGGTGACTTCCGTATAATCAGTAACCTGTACTGGAATCAGTTTGCAAGTGTCAAAACTGATCAAGGAACTTCAGAAACGGCTTTGATCAGCAAGGGCGTCCGCCAGGGTTGTGTACTGTCACCTCTGTTGTTTAACATTTACTCAGATGCAATCTATAAAGAAATATTGGCAGACTATGGTGGGATCAAAATTAACGGGAAAATCATCAACAACATCAGATATGCAGATGATACTGCTGCCATAGCTGATGACATGCCTGCCCTTTAGTGCATGGTAAACTCCTTAGTTCAGCACAGTGACGAGTTTGGATTATATGTTAACCCCTCAAAGACGAAATTGATGATGTTCTCTAAGAAGACAATTCGGACAAATCTCACAATAAAAGATAAAATAGTTGAGCAAGTGTCTTCTCTCAAATATCTGGGTACCATCTTCGATGACCAATGTAACTCCAAACGGGAGATAATATCTAGAATTGAGCAGGCCAGGAAACAATTCATTACCATGAAGAAATTATTTGTGAGGTCAGATCTCAGTCTCCAACTATGAATTCTTATGATCCACTGCTATATATTTTCTGTTCTCCTATATGGATGTGAAAACTTGACTCTGGATCTATTCATAGAAAAACGTATTGATGCCTTCGAAATAACTTGCGGATATCCTGAGTAATGAAAATCTCAAATGCCGAGGTCCTTCGTCGGATGAAAAAGCAAAAAGAACTACTGCTCACCATAAAACATAGGAAAACACAATACCTAGGACATATCATGAGAGGTGAGAGGTATCATTTATTACAGCTTGTTATCGAAGGAAAGATACAGGGGAAGAGATCTGTTGGGAGAAGAAGAAATTCATGGCTGAAAGACCTTCGAAGATGGCACTGGTGTACTTCAGAAGTGGTATTCTATTCTGCGCTGTCAAGATCAGAGCTAGTTACGTGGATCGCCAACCTCCGCTCGGAGACGGCGTCTTAGGAATAAGAAGAATAAGAATAAGAAGAAGATGCTTTCTTAGCGTAATACAGACCAAACGAGAAATTTTATGAACGCTTTCTTAGTCTTTGCCGGCCCCGTGGTGTAGGGGTAGCGTCTCTGCCTCTTACCCGGAGGCCACGGGTTCGATTCCCGGCCAGGTCAGCGATTTTTACCTGCACCTGAGGGCTGGTTCGAGGTCCACCCAGCCTACGTGATTAGAATTGAGGAGCCATCTGACGGTGAGATGACGGCCCCGGTATAGAAAGCCAAGAATAACGGCCGAGAGGATTCGTCATACTGACCACACGACACCTCGTAACCTGCAGGCCTTCGGGCTGAGCAGCGGTCGCTCAGTAAGCAAAGGCCCTTCAAGGGCTGTAGTGCCATGGGGGGGGGGGGTCTTAGTCTTTGCAAGAGCTATTATTTTCTTGACCTCTAAGGTACATCTATTTCTATTGTCTTTGGAGAATATTGTTTTGTTTGTTCGATTTTGCAGGTTCTTAGCTTAATATTCGTCTTATTTCCCCCTTACTAGTTGAGTATATGTTTTAAAAATATTGATCAGTGGCTTATGCTGTTTAAATGCCATCACTATTCAAATTAATCCTCTTCTAATTCTTCAGCTAACGCAATATCATCGGCCATTCTTACGCAGTGGACCCAGGATTGATCGCCAACTTGGTCTCAACAGGCTAACATTCGACTATCTTATCCAATCAGCCCGGCCATTGGGTGCACTGATTCTTATATAATTTTCAGATTAGTCTCCTACACTTCAAGTCAACTCCCACTATTCACATTTATTTAAACATAGATTTCCAACTTACTGTCTCAGAAACCTTTTCTAAATCGACAAATGTAATAGGTTTTCAGTTTTGTTTCCAAAACCATGTGTAACGCAGATTAGTTGTCGCTTTCCTCTTCCTGATTTCAAACCAAACTGGTTAAATTTCACCACGTTCTGTTCTATCCTGTTTTTCACTACTCCTTGTATTTGATAGTACCGATACTTTGGAAGCCTGAGATACAGAATAAATCCGTCTATAATTTTTACAATCCTTAGTACGTCGTTTCTAGGGCAATGCAATTGTTTTAATTTTATTGGATGCCTCCACGAAGATTGTAAAGACAATAGGGCGTACCCTGGGCAACGTTGAGGAATCCTTAGCGGATGATTCTTCCGTCACCGAAACACTAACTTATTAGTTATTATGAACTTCAAACGGCATTTGTCAATGCCAGCTTTAGTAAGCAATCTCAATTAATATAGAGGGAATTTCACCAGAGAAGGAAGCCTTATTACCTGACGAAGTTGTGACACTTGCACGGAGTGACACTTGCACGGAGATGGAATTTGTTGACACTTGCACGGAAAGCCATAAATTCAGGGAAATTACTAAGCATGGCTATTTCAAACAGTGACACTTGCACGGAGGCCCAGGGAGGGTTGGAAAACCAGAAACAGGAGAGGGGAAGCCCCTCCCGGTAAGTGTAATTCATTACTACAATTGATACCTGTGTGACAATTAGTGTTCCGTGTTGAACTGGTGATAATTGCTCTGCAGCTATGGAGTTCACTGAGACTGCCTTTATTGATTTACGATGGACATCAGTATATTGTGGACTATACCAATAAAGATCAAATGACTTATTGGCGGTGCGTACATTTCAAGAAAAGTAAACGTAAAGGAAGAATAACAACGAAAATACAGTTTCAGGCGAGATAAGTCATGTTTGCATTCCGGACGACGTGGCGAATGAAGTTAAAAACAAAAAGTGTAGTAAATGGAAAAATACGTGCAAGGGAAACAGAGAGTATGATTTCAACAGTTTACACCGGAGAAGTAGGCCAGCTCTTCAATAGCGGCTATGACCTTGTGACATCGCTGTCATCACATAGAAGTGCCAAACAATCATTACATCGCATCTGACAGAAAAGAATGGGACCTACAAAAGACCCGATCGATTCTGGAGGTGTAATAGTACAAGAAAGACACATAGCAATGAACGACGGGGGAAAATTCCTACTTGAAGACGACAACAGGGGGCCTAAAGACAGGATATTAGTGTTTGCCAGCGAGAAAGGAAAATCTACTTTATCAGTTGCTTTTCTTTCTTTGTCGACGGGACCTTCAAAAGTTCAAGCAAGCAGTTTGGGCAGTTACTTAACATCCACGCCGATCTCGGAAGTTCTTGGGAAGAAACCAACACGATAAAAGCTGTCAACGCGCTGTTACCCAACAAGAAACGGGAAACAGTATGCTCGTTTCTTCGAAGCTGTTAAAAACAACGTACCAGGATGGAACCATGTGACACCCTGTAAAACGCTGTTTCCTCAAGCTGAGATTTTTGGTTGCAACTATCATTTTAATCAATGTCTATGGAGGAAAGTACTAGATTGTGGCCTTGTTACTGCGTACAGGGAAAATTAAGATATTAGACTTCATATTCGAATGTGTTCAGCACTAGCGCACATTTCCCTAGAAATGATTGATGACAGTTGACTATGTATTCAGGAGAGCTCGCCTGAAAATCAGAATCTACAGGTGTTTTACGACTATGTCGTCGATCGATGGCTGGATAACGAGCACATGCCAAGGAATTTGTGGAAGGTGGCATCGGACCAATAACGTTTCTGAAGGCTGGAACCAAAGAATAAACAGTTTAATTTCGAGAGCGCACCCGAATGTATATATTCGCTGATCGAGACTCTTCGAGATGACGCAGAATACTGCGGTCACCAATTTGACAGGACAGTTTTGAATATCGATGGGAAGAGAAGAAAGAAATCAGCAGTGAAAATCGATGAGAGTATTTCAAAGATCTTAAAAATACTTGAAGTTGATGGCAAACTAAGATCATTCCTATTTAGTGTTGCTTACGCTCAGAAACTGCAATGAAACTACCCTGGAATATCACAGGATTTGTAAGTCATGTAAATATTGTAAATATATAAATATTCTGATTCATAATCAATAAAGAGAAAACGTGACAATGGAATATCACTGCATAACCATGCAAATATCTTGAACCATCACTTAAAAATAAAAAAAACTTGACGAACTTGTATAAAGTAAAAAAATATGTATCTATGAGGAACGCAAAGAGACTACCTCTCCGAGGTGTTCCCTGGAAACGGCGCTAAGTCGGCTAAATGTCTCTTACAATGTATAAAATTAACCAGAAAAACAAGCCCCATGATGCAACAGCTCTTAAAGGGCCTTGGTTTACCAAGTGACCGCTGCTCAGCCCGAAGGCCTGCAGATTACGATGTGACGTGTGGTCAGCACGACGAATCTTCACGGTAGCTATTCTTGGCTCTCTACACTAGCGCCGCTATCGCGCCATCAGATAGCTCCTCAATTCCAATCTAATCACCTCGAACCAGCCCTCAGATCCAGGTAAAAATTCCTGACCTGGCCGGGAATCGAACACGGGGCTTCCGGGTAAAAAGGCAGGCACGCTACTCCTGCACCATGGGACCGGCATTTATAAAATTAAGTTACTTATAAATTGCATCTAAATTCACTACCGTGATTACCAGAGCTAGGATTTTTGATGACATGTAATCTTTTAATTGGTTCTAAATAGACATTGCTAACTTGAATCGAAATCCTTATCATAGTTCCCACATTGTAGAAATGCTAACTACCGAGCAAGTGGCCGTGCGGTTAGGGTCGCTCAACTGTGAGCTTGCATTCGGGAGATAAAGGGTTCGAACCCCACTGTCGGCAGCCCTGACGAGGGTTTCCGTGGTTTCCCATTTTCACACCAGGTAAATGCTGGGGTTGTACCTTAATGAAGGCCACGGCCGCTACCTTCCCAATCTACCACCCTTCCGTCGCCGAGAACCTTCGATGTGTTAGTGCGACGTTAAACAAATAGCAAAAAATACTAATGTATTAGGTCATTTTTGTCATTTTTTGCCATTTTGTATTATTAGGTCATTTTATAAAGTTTTAAGTCTTTATGGAATTTATTGTCCGGCTCCATGGCTAAACGGTTAGCGTGCTGGCCTCTGGTCACAGGGGTCCCAGGTTCGATTCCCGGCAGGGTCGGGAAGTTTAACCATAATGTGTTCTGGGTTCATTCCGCTGGCACGGGGGCTGGGTGTGCGATCCCTACGGGAGTCAAATCAAAAAGACCTGCACCTGGCGAGCCGAAGACTATTTTATACTTTTTGAGTCGTTTTCTTGTCCGCCTCTGTGGTGTAGTGGTTAGCGTGATTAGCTGTCACCACCGGAGGCCCGGGTTCGATTCCCGGCTCTGCCACGAAATTTGAAAAGTGGTATGAGGGCTGGAACGGGGTCCACTCAGCCTCGGGAGGTCAACTGAGTAGAGGTGGGTTCGATTCCCACCTCAGCCATCCTGGAAGTGGTTTTCCGTGGTTTCCCACTTCTCCTCCAGGCGAATGCCGGGATGGTACCTAACTTAAGTCCACGGCCGCTTCCTTCCCTCTTCCTTGCCTATCCCTTCCAGTCATCCCATCCCTCCACAAGGCCCCTGTTCAGCATAGCAGGTGAGGCCGCCTGGGCGAGGTACTGGCCATTCTCCTCAGTTGTATCCCCGACCAAGTGTCTGAAACTCCAGGACACTGCCCTTGAGGCGGTAGAGGTGGGATCCCTCGCTGAGTCCGATGGAGAAGCCGAACCTGGAGGGTAAACAGATGATGATGATGATGAGTCATTTTCTTACATGTTGAAGCATTTACGCGTGTGATATTGGATTTCCAGGAGAGGCCAGTATTTATGTGCATCTTCGTCAAAGTACCTATCAAATTAGATTACTATCCACAATTTATGTTAGTATGGGCATCCTAGTCCTGACTTATCAGCTAGAGTGAAAGCTCCGTGCAAGTGTCACTCCGTGCAAGTGTTCCAACCCCTTACCTGACATTGACTGGTTCAGAAAACACAAATGATCGCCGACCAAAGGTGAACGGAACGAAACTTGTCCTGGAAAGACCTAATGAATAATATTGGAGTGCAGTTTTCATTAAACAGGGCTCCAACATTTTATCTGAAGACTTGACCTGTGTAGATGACAACGAAGTCCTGACAGCTGAAATTCAACACTTCACTATTACATTTGTCTATAAGGCACCAAATAAGGAATATAAATTTACAGTAACTTAGAATTTCCATTCTCAACCAAATCAGTGACTTCAACAATTGTAATAGTACGTTTTGGGGATACAATAGGACTGACACAAATGACCAAAACTTAGAAGAATGGGCCGAATGTATGAGTCTTAAACTAATACGTAACCCAAAGTTACCCCATTCCTTTAACAGTGGTCGATGGTGGCGAGTTACAATCCAGACAACATTTTTGTCACCGAACACATTGCTCAACAAACCAAGAAACATATTGCAGATCAATTTCTGAGAACACAGGATCAAGCTCTTATATGTACCGTACAGGCAGTTGTTAAACCAGAAAAAGTTATTTTTAAAAGACAGTTCTACTTCAAAAAAGCTCAGTGGACTACTTTCTCTCAAAATCTGGACGATGAAATGGCAAAATTCAAGTCCGATACAGTAAATTATCCAAGTTTTGTGGAATTAGTAAAACGCATCTCCCGTAAACACATTCCTAGGGGTTGTAGTAACAATGTTCTTACCTGGACTTGATAAGGACTCAAAAAGCCCTCCTTAATAAATATGAACAGCTACTTGAAATTGATCCCTTCGCAGAGGACACAATACATACAGGAGAATACCTCCTCAAAGCTATATCAACATCAAGAAAAGAGAAACGGTGTAACATTCTCGAAAGTTTGGATATGAAACGCTCAAGTTGACAAGCCTGGAAATTACTAGATAATCTTAACGGTGATCCTACAGTCTCTCTCTGGGAGTTGAGTAAAGTTACTCCTGATCAAATAGCCTATCAACTATTGCTGAATGACAAAACCACGAGAAGATCCAGAGAAATAAAATCCAACGGTATGAAGAGGAGAATGACCACCTTGGCACACCATTCACGGAAGAAAACATTGAGAACTACTATCAAATGTTTGAAAAATAACAAAGCTGCCGGCTTGGATGACATAATATCAGAGCAAATAAAACATTTTGGTCCCATAACTATCAACTGGGTTTTGAAAATTATGAAGATGCGTGTGACTAGAATGTTGATTCCAAAGATCTGGGGCTAAGCAAAAGTTGTGGCCTTGCTTAAACCAGGAAAAGAGCCAAATGACCCCAAAAGCTTCAGGCCCGTATCTCTCCTCTGTCATCTTTTCAAAATTCTGGAGAGGATGATATTGAATCGTATTTCTGATTCTATCGATAGAAAGATTATAAAGGAACAATCAGGTTTCAAACCGGGGAAGTCATGTTCTGGCCAGATACTTAATCTAACCATGCATATCGAGGGTGGATATGAGAGGAAACAAATAACAGAATTTGCTTTTATTGATCTCATGGCTGCTTATGATACAGTGAATCATAAGAGAATGACAAGGAAGCGGTATTCAACAGACAGAGCCTATCGACTGACACAGTTTATTCAATGCCTGCTCCAGAACAGACATTTTTTGCCACTCTGAAGAACAAGAAAACCCGATAGAGATGTCAAAAGAATACCCCCCACCCACACACACAAGGAAGTGTGTAGGCTCCAATAATATATAACATCTATACCAACGATCAGCAACTTAACACGGGAAGTAGGGCTTTCATCTACGCAGATGTTCTGCTGCTCAAGGAGTGACATTTGAGGAAGTAGAATAAAAACTGACATCTGCTCTTGAAGAACTAGCTGTCTACTATGACGAGAATCACCTGAATCCCAATCTGGAGAAAACTCAGCTATGTGCATTCCATCTGCGCAATAAAGAAGCAAGAAAGGAGTTGAACATAACCTGGAAAGGGCACAAATTAAACCATTGTGATCAAACCTGGAAAGGGCACAAATTAAACCATTGTGATCAAACCTGGAAATGACACAAATTAAACCATTGTGATCAACCCAAATGTCTAGGGGTAAAGATGGACCGTGCCCTAGCTTATAAACAGCACTGTATAGATACCAAACAGAAGGCATGCAGCAGGAATAAACTCACAAACACAATATGGGGTGTACAACCTAACGTCCTCCGTACAACTACCCTTGCCTTGTGTTTTCTGCTGCAGAGTATGCTGCTCCAGTCTGGGGGAATTCCGCTCATACAAACCAGGTGGATGTTGCCCTCAACGAAACAGGTCACATTGTTACAGGCTGCTTACGATTAACACCTGTTAATAAGATATTTCCATTTATGGGAGTAGCACCTCTATATGTTAGGAGACAAGTTGCAGCAGAGATTGAGAGGTGGGAGAAGACTAATAATAATAAGAAGCAAGAAACAGATTCAAGACACCCAGTGTTTAGACTTCATGCCCACCCATCAAGATTGAAGACGAGGAATAAGTTCTTACAAACAACAACATCAATCCCACCATCAGCCGAATCTCGGCGTAAGGAACGCTGGAGAAGGAAGTCACCTGTAGGATTATGGGAAGTGAAAGAGAAGCCAGCTGCAGGACATCATCTTCAATATGAAGTGACACGATGTAAAACCAACTTGAAAATGTGGAGTTACGGTGACCAAAATTTGTGTGAGTGTGGTGAAAAACAAGATCATGGACACCTTTTCATCTGTAGTCATCTGCTTAAACCATATAGTATGAAGGATTTGGTGGAAGCCAATCAGTGTGCCATCTCGACAGCTGAATACTGGAAAAACAAAGTGTAAATAGAGTAGTTGTAAATATATTGCAGTGATTTCGGACTCGGATAAATAAATAAATTGGATTTCTTAACATCGTTTCCTTTTATTCGTAGCAGCCTCTCACAACCGTGAATAAATAATTAGTACTTTCTTCTGCATAATTTAGAAATTCTGCAGGAATACAGTTTTTCCCTGCTGTATTTCTACCTCTACCCTTCACCAAAGCTTGTTAGCTATCTTAGTGGATCAATGGTAGAACATCCGACTCGTGGATCAAAGTTCACGAGTTCCATCCCGGGTGAGGTAGTGTGGTATACTGTGTGTCTATGAAGAGGAGTGTATTGGGACAAACTCAAACTCCTAGTTCCCAGACAAGATTATAATCCACCACTCAGCTGGGAATCGAATCTGGGACTCTTTGAGAAGAAGGCCTCGACGCTTATTATTATTATTATTATTATTATTATTATTATTATTATTGTCCGGCTCCATGACTAAATGGTTAGCGTGCTGGCCTTTGGTCACAGGGGTCCCGGGTTCGATTCCCGGCAGGGTCGGGAATTTTAACGTTAATTGGTTAAATTCGCTGGGGCTGGGTGTATGTGTCGTCTTCATCATCATTTCATCCTCATCACGACGCGCAGGTCGCCTACGGGCTTCAAATCAAAAGACCTGCAGCTGGTGAGCCGAACTTGTCCTCGGACACTCCCGGCACTAAAAGCCATACGCCATTTCATTTTATTATTATTATTATTATTATTATTATTATTATTATTATTATTATTATTATTATTATTATTATTATTATTATTATTATTATTATTGACCCTGATCTTCCATGCCAGAAGTATTTGGTGGTGATAGGATTCCGCAGACATCTTTTCCCTAGAAGTATGGATACTCGAATTTAAGCTTCTATAAAAAACGAATGGGTGCACCAATCTCAAATCTATTTGCACCAAATTCTAGCCCCATTCTTTTTGAGTTTAACGGCAGTATACAACTATTTTTGTCTTGAGTATTTTTGAAGCTGTTGTAATCGGAACGAAGTAAAGACCGCGTTGTTTCTTTCTTTCCTTTTTTTTTTTTGAATTCTACGCACAAACCTCGACTTTAAAAAGTACTTAACTTCAAAACACTTCATCCGAGGAAATAAAATTTTAATATGTCACAGCCTTAAGAGTCCCAAACAAGATATCAAGCTTACAAGAATTGATCACTCTAGCTTACGAAGCTGTTATCAATGTAATTTGTAATCGGTCGGACTAAACTGTGGTTAACATCGTTGTGAGCGTTGCAATAATTACTGTTTTCATAATCGATATTTATAGAAAACCTACGCTTCCATAGATTTCAACCCCTAACAAGCATCAACAACAACAACCAAAATTGCACTCAAATTCAAGCGTCGACCTTTAAGCGCACATGACAAGTTATTATGCCATGCCCAAGTAGTAATTCATATCATTGAAACACTACCCGAACTTTCGTAACAATTTTTTAAAGCTAAAATGTTGCGTTTATGTGGTGTGAGAAAACATGTTTCAATGATTGCTTCCGGTTCCGCCACGGCATGATGGATGTTCAGAACCTTGCCAGTGGCGATGAGTTTCCTGTAACGCTCGAACCTGTAATTCCATGTTGCAAATAGAATAGAGTCTAACCACTTTCAGTGCTAGTTGCTTTACGTCGCACCGACACAGATAGGTCTTATGGCGACGGTGGGACAGGGAAGGGCTGGGAGTGGGGAGGAAGCGGCCGTGGCCTTAATTAAGGTACAGCCCCAGCATTTGCCTGGTGTGAAAATGGGAAACCACGGAAAACTATCTTCAGGGCTGCCGACAGTGGGGTTCGAACCTACTATCTCCCGAATACTGGATACTGGCCGCACTTAAGCGACTGCAGCTATCGAGCTCGGTGCACTTTCAGTGCTGAGACTACTGTAGCATTTCGTATTCCAGACAGTACTACCGTGAAGACAGAGTTAAAGTGAGTGGAGGGGGTATGATGCGCAAAGGTATCACCGAGATATCACTATAAAATTTGTCACAAATGGAACATAACAATTGCTTTTACACATATCAAGTGAAAAATTCCTGGCACATTAAGAAATACCGTCGTTATTTGAGAAATATGAAAACATACTTAAGGCTTGTAGACAGGACTGGTTTATGTCGTATTCCGCTGCTGATGCCGTCTTTTGTTCTTTCCTTGAGGTCCAGGGCTAGCACCGAGGAATGCGAGTGCTATGTCTGTGGATTCTCATTATCTTTGTCCATTATGAGTAGAGCGGCTAGTTCAAAAAGCAAAATGGAGGTGAACAGTATTCATTTTTCGATGAGGCAAATGAACAGGTTATTGTTAAATTACAAGACCTTAAGCTATTGCCGAAGTAGCATGATCCCTGGACCAATAAATAACTTAATGAATCAGTTAGGGCACAAGTCCACAACTCGTCGTGATCAAAGAACTTCAGCGAACAAAGACATTACACACGAAATTGTTCAACGTGTGAGACAAAAGACATACGTGTGTCACTGTGAGCGTAACACCAAATGTACTTGTAAAGTGGTAAAGTACGCATACATAATATACTCCAAAAATGAAATATTTCTTAATGTGCCAGGAATTTTTCACTTGATATGTGTAAAAGCAATTGCTATGTTCCATTTGTGACAAATTTTATAGTGATATCTCGGTGATACCTTTGCGCATCGTACCCAGTGGAGGCTTCTGGAAGAGCGTGCTGTTGCTTTATAAGAGCACAGTGGTAGAATATCCAACTCATGGATCTAAGTTCATGGGTTTAGTTCCAGCTGAGGAAGTGTGGTATACTGTATGTACATATGGGTGTATTGGGACAAATTCGAATTCCTAGCCCCATATGATTACAATCCACGACTAGGGCGGAAATTGAATCTGGACTCTTTGAACCCAAGGAACAATACTGAGATAAGACTCAGCTGATGAATATCATTTCACGTGATTTCGCACTTTAATATGAAATGGTGCATATTCAGCAGTGACATATGCCTCGGGGAGTTCTTGTTACTGTGCTCACTCAGCCAACATAGCCTTCACACATGCCTAGAAACCGATACGACTGCCCTATATATAACTACTGCATATCACATAACACTAGCAGCACATAGCGTAGAGCAGGGGTTTCCAATCTGTAACGGCTCGAGAGCCACATTAGAAACCTTCGGGCCGCACTTTAATATCAGGTAAATTTTCGTAAAATTCCGCAAGTAGAACAGAGGCACCAGTATGAAATAATATACACAGCTTAATAGAAATTAAGGTTTGATAATTTTAATTGCTTAAAACACTATTTTATAATTGCATAATAAAATAATAAAACTAAAAATAAACACTATTATACCCAGGGAAATTGAATTTTGAAGAACAGGACCTAACAATGTCAGTTCATTTTAATTAATATTTGGCAAATGACAAAAAAAAAAAAAAAAGGGGGAAAATACATAAAGACAAACGTGTATAGACATGACATAGGCTTTTGGGCTTACGCCGTGTCACGAAAATAAGATAAAATTCTTTACGTTTCGCAGATAATTTTGCTCTGCGTCATCAGAAGAAAATCTCGACTGTCCACGAGAAAGGCTTGTCAAACAATGAGGTTTGAAGTTAGACGTTATAATGGAAATGGAAATGGTACGTTCATTCGTCACCAGATGGATCCCCGGACGCGGTACAACACTAGCGTTCGAAGCGGAAGCTTACAGAACCATCAGAATCAGTCTGCGAGGGTCACATAACATAACATGTGTACGCACATATGAAGCTATGGCATTGGCACAAGCCTGGAATTAAACATCTGGCGATGATGAACGTACAAAGCACGGTAAGTGAATCTCGTTTGGAAGACTGTTTGCGAAGAGTAGAATAGAATAGAATAGAATAGAATAGAATAGAATAGAATAGAATAGAATAGAATACTCCCATTCCCTAGTTTCGGATCTCCTGAAACTGGTAGAGACCATTCGTTTACTGCAATTCATTTATTTGATACATGAATTAAATTATCCTTCTTACAATTATTTGACTATAAAAGCAAAGCAAAGTCATCTCCGTACAGGCCATGAAGGCCCCTGGAGTACTGGAAGGTAAAGGCTTCCACTATTCGTAACCTCGGCACTTGATGGGGTACAGTGGTTAGCTCTAGGCCCGGCCACCTTTGCCCCCAGGAATTAACCTGGTACTCATTTGTGGTGTAGGCTAAGTGAACCTCAGGGCTGTTTGACTATAACTACATCGAATATTGCAGTTGAAGAGAAGAATACAGAGACATGAGAGACAGATTGAAGACCTAGAATGTGCAGACGATTATGTATGCTGGCGCAACGTTTTCGACCGGGCGAGTTGGCTGTGCGGTTAGAGGCGCGCGGCTGTAAGCTTGAATCTGGGAGATAGTGGGTTCAAATCCCACTGTCGGCAGCCCTGAAGATGGTTTTTCGTGGTTTCCCATTTTCACACCAGACAAATGTCCAACTCCTAGGCCTTTCCTATCCCATCGTCGCCATAAGACCTATCTGTGTCGGTGCGACGTAAAGCCACTAGCAAAAAAGAAGCAACGTTTTCGAGAAATGGAAGACGAATAGGAGACGTACCATTGATGAAGAAGCTTAGAAAGTAGGATCATGGCAGCCAGAAGTGAAGAATATGGACATAAACAGACAGATGGGGTCATTCTCGAGGTAATATGCTCCTTACGGAGTAAAAGAAAGCCAAATAAATAAAATCTATTAGGGGAGCGTGGCAGTGTGAAGCAGTTGTCTAGATGTTGGCATCTTTTGTTTAAGACTGTGGAATCGAATATCTGCAGAGTCTGTGTGCAGTTTCCAAAATTATATCGTATATCCACATTTTGTGCGAGTCTTCCAAATCTAAGACATGCTTTATAGCGTAGTCAAGTCACGTGTTCTGCTCCTAGGTTTAAGATACAAGAACGCATCCCAGCACAGTAAGTTGATAATAATCACGTGTTCTTTAATACGAGTCAACTCTTATTTAAGAACCCCTTCCGCCTGCACCTTTACAACGTTATACCCGACAACAATTGTTGTTCAGATGAAGGTAGGTATGGAATAGAAATGTTTATAGGTCTTGTATGGACTGAAAATGCTACGAGAGTAAGTTAAAAAAAATAAAAAAGATGTGGTAAGCTGTAATAGCTACAGCGCTTGAGTTATGTACGAGAAAGGAGCAAACACGTACAATAAATATACTACCGAGTACGTGGATTTCTACCTACAATTTCGCGAGACACGGAACAATTACTCGCACGAACCGCTGATCTCCAACTGCAGCGCTTACCTAGTTTTTGTCCTTTGTTCTTACAAGAGGCTAGCACTGCAGCTTCAAGATTTGTGACGTTCCCGTAACCATCTCATTCGTTCTACAGATGCTCTTTTGATCTTATTCGAAACTTTATAGAGCCTAGTTTAATCCTTCATACGTTTTCTGTATGTTTTTATACACTTATATTTGGACATTTTTGTAAAGTACCTGCAAAAAATCGTAAATTTTCAGCCACACAACTTTTCTTCTAGTATTTTCTGGTATTTGTGTTAGGAATAGGGAATAATCACTTTATTATAACAGGAAAAAGAGAAGTAGGTGCAATTAGAAAGATAGTTATGGAAGTAAGGAGAGATTTAAGAAAATTGCCGGGAAATTAAATTTAGCAAAAATGTATGCTAAGAATAACAATAACTCTTCTCTACCGTCAAGATCGCCTGCTTATATACTGTATGTACCTGGTCAGACTTCTAGAACCAGATCCTTACTCATATCGTTTATATACACAAGAAAACATAAAGGTCCAATAATAATGGAACATCTTCACCCCCCCCCCCCCCATTCTTAATCGATACAGGATCAGATAATGTTTGACCTATTCTAATTCTTTAAGTTCTATTTTCTAGAAATGTAGCCACCCATTCAACAACTCTTTTGTCTAGTCTAATAGCCCTCATTTTCGTCAGTAATCTCCTATGATCTACCCTATGAAAAACCTTGGATGGGTCAATACGGATACAGCCCATTTGACCTCCTGAATCTGAAATACCTGCTATATCTTGCTGGAATCCTACAGGTCGATCTTCACTGGAATAACCTTTCCGAAACCCGAACTACTTTCTATCAAACCAGTTATAAATTTCGCAAATACACCTAACATGATCAGAAAGAATGCTTTCTCACGGTTTACACGTAACACATGTAAATTTGGCTGGCCTGTAACTATCCGCTTTGTATTGATTACCCTTTCCTTTATACACTGGGGCTACCATATAAACTCTCCATTCATTTGATATACCTCCTTCATACTAACAGCCAACGGCCGTAGCCGTGTTGAAACACCGGATCCCGTGAGATCTCCAAAGTTAAGCAACATTGGGCGTGGTCAGGAGTTGGGTGGGTTGCCACGCGCTGTTGGTAGGGGGTAAGGGAATGGAGGAGCGGAAAGGAACTGGTCACCCTACCGCACGTAAACTCCGGCTCAGGAACACCTCTGTGGAGGTTCGGACCTGCCTTCGGGCAGTATAACCCTTACCTTACCTTACTCATACTAACAGTAATCAAATACATATTTCATATATGCACTATATGCATTCGTGGCCCATCTCTTTCTTTTGTCGATAACTTCATTAACGAGCTCGATAGCTGCAGTCGCTTAAGAGTGGCCTGCATCCAGTATCCGGGAGATAGTGGGTTCGAACCCCATTGCCGACAGCCTTAAAGCTGGTTTTCCAAGGTTTCCCATTTTCACTCCAGGCAAATGCTGGGGATATACCTTAATTAAGGCCATGGCTTCTTTCTTCCCACTCCCAGCCCTTTCCTGTCCCATCGTCGCCATAAGACATATATGTATCGGTGCGACGTAAAGCAACTTTCATAATTATATAAAAAAGATCACTTCATTCTTCGACTGGTCGGATCTCTTCCTTTTTCTCTCCTAAGAGGGTATGGTTTCCCAGTTGTATTTCGCCTTAAAACAATAATCACCACTATTTCGACCAATGTCTTGTTTTATTAAATTTTCGACTTGTTTATCTTCTTTTCTTTCTTAATCCGTTTAGCCTCCAGGGTTGGTTTTTCCCTCGGATTCAGCAAGGAACCCCACCTCTGCTGCCTCAAGGGCAGTGCCCTGGAGCGTGTACTTTGCATCTAGGGATACAATTGGGAAGGAGGACCAGTACCTCGCCCAGGCGGCCTCGCTTGCTAAGCTGAAGATCGGAAGGGATAGACAAGGAAGAGGGAAGGACGCTATTCACACTAACTACTACAACACAGAGGTGGGCGACTTGTTTTATGTTGATTAAATATGTTCTCAGAATACTAGTTTATGTAATTCGTAAATTTTGCGATGAGAGATACTTAATTACGATAAATAATGCAACAAAACTGAGCAAGCGTTCATTCGTGCTTAATCGAGAGCCCGGAAGTTGGGCAAAATGCCTTTTATATTTGGGTGGATATATCGAAGTGTCACACAGAGACAAACATGTCTCCGTACGTTTGGGAACGGTTGGACCAGTTATTATTTTGCCTTTTTGCCTATTTTAGCTTCCGTAGCCTATTTTGATAGTTTTATGACCTTTTCTTGCCTTTTTTTAAGTTGTGGATATTTCTGATGTTATTTATTAAAATTAATCGATGGAAAGAAAAAAACTTATAATTCCAATGTAGAGTATTATTTTCTTTTTGGTTCGTTTTAACCTCCTGCGGACCACGGGGCTATGATCTGCTTTTTCTTGGCCCAATACGCTTTCATTTTCTGGTTGTGTGCCTGCTTCCTTCCATCCGTCCGCTTACATCTGGTGGTCTCTGTACTCTTTCGCTTGTGAGGGACAGTGGGAAGACTCCCCGTAGGATGGCCTGTTGGTACTGAGATCGGTTCTCTGTGATCTCTAATGGGATCTGCAGTTCCTCTAGGTCTAATTTTACTGAGGTGATCCACTTGGTGTTGGAAGCCTTTCCTCTACTTGTTACTGTGAGGATTCTGTTGGTGAACCTGCAGGGTTTCAGGCGGGTCTTGTGCCCGTAGAAAGTCAGCCCCCCTTTCCTCATACATGTGACTATGTCTTCCTGATGTTCGTAGAGCTTGTTGTTGTGCCTGCTCCCGTAGGTGCCATCCTCCTCTCTTCTGGGTCCTAGTGTCCTCCTCAAGATCTTCCTCTCTTTAAGATCTAGTTTCCTGAGTGGGCCCTTTCGATTAATCAAGAGTCACCCAGAGACGTAGAGTAGTGGTGGGGACGGAGCGGTGCGGAGCGGAGCAGTTGTTGTGACGTCATCACCCGGTAGTACCGAGTGAACTACCGAGTGAATATGTGGCGGCACGTTTAAATACGTTATTAGTATGGCAACGTAAATTCATTGCCCTTTTCTCACAACATAACTGTTTTTCTGAATACGCAATGTTGTTTTCTGCTGGAGAAGCCGACGTCCTTATGATGCCTCTTGATATGGTCCCACAAATTTGATACGCCACCAGCCGTCGCGCAAATACGGCCGCAAAATTTGCATTTTTCTGATTTTTATCATTATTAATTTCAAAGAACTGCCATGCATCAGACGGTTTTCGTGGCATTTGTGGCAAGGTACACATGTGTGTAAAAATGTATTCAGTTCCTTAAATATTCTAAAACATGAATACCATGTAAAATGGGAATAGGCTAAATATCAAACTAATACCACAATTATTATCTAATATACTTTTCATTATCTACAAAACACAACCATCGGAGGAAATATAGACGCAAATTAAGAAGCACAGACTAAACACAGGTGTAATAATCTTACACGGCGAGGCCACGACGTTCGGATCACGGAGCATCTTCAAACATTGTACACATTTTATAGTCCATTAGGACAAGATAATGTGCAAGTTGTACTGTAAGTTGTACTACTTAGGCGTTCCCGAGAAAATCGCAAGAGACGTTTTCGCGTCGAGTATGTACCGGTGCGTTGCGATCCTGAGCCCGAAACGGCAGTGGTCGAGTGGTTAGCGTTCAAGCTGTGTAATCGCTGGTTTGGGAAGGAATAGGCAAGGAAGAGGGAAGAAAGCGGCCGTGGTCTTACGTTGGGTAGGGGCCTACATCCCGGCATTTGCCCGGAAGAGAAATGGGAAACCACGGAAAACCATTTCAAGGATGGCTGAGGAGGGAATCGAACCCCCCTCTACTCAGTTGACCTCCCGAGGCTGAGTGGACCCCGTTCCAGCTCTCGTACCACTTTTCAAATTTCGTGGCAGAGCCGGGAATCAAACGTGGGCCTCCGGGGATGGCAGCTAATCACACTAACCACTCCACCACAAAGGCGGACTACTAAAAACATATTATTTATAATTATCAACAAGTAAATGCATAAAGTTTTCCTGAAAATTTATGCCTGTCGTGATTTGCGAAATCCCTCATACCTGACAGTGAAATCGGGTAAGGTACCCGGAACTGCTTTGCACCTAGACGCTCTGACCTGCAATATATATGAAAGAATATGATCAGTGTGAAATACAAAAAAAAGCGATGAGCGGGACTCGATCCAGTGATCTAGCGATTACCGAGCTTGAACGCTAATCACTCTACCGTTGCCATTTCGCGCTCGTGACCGCAACGCACCGCTGCATATTCGACGCGAAAATTATCTTGCGATTTTCTCGAAAATGCCTAAGTAGTACGCCTTATTACTTATACATTATGTTGTCTTAATGGACTACTGAAAGTGTGCAAAGTTTGAAGATAATCCGTGATCCGAACGTCGTGACCTCCCCTTGTAAAACACGTTTCGTGCGCTACACTGTGCTCTGGTCCTCCGCGAGTACTTGCAATTGTAAGCGGAGTGGGTCGGTGGTGCGCTCTACCGCTACAACAGGATTACTCATCGGTATTACTCGCTCCGCTCCCAGCTCTAGCGTAGAGTACAGAGTGTCTTACTACTGAGTTGTAGTGCTTCAGCTTTAGGTTCTTGGAGAGGTACTTGGAGGTGTAGATCCGTTTACAGGGATGGTAGGCCCTCTCTAACTTGGTGCACCGGGTGTCTATGGCCAAAGTTTCGCTCTCGCTTGTTGCTGAGATCCATTTTCCTAAATATTTGACTGCAGGAACTTTACTTATGGTGTTGTTTCCTACTCGGATTCTAGAAGGAGCCTGCCTTATATTAGTGATAAACTCCGTCTTCTGTAGGTTGACCTTCAAGCCGGTTTTTGCTGCATTACTGTAGAGGCTCTTTAGTTGGTGAGTAGTCCACTCCATGCTGTTGGCCAGTAGGGTGAGATGATCAGCAAAGGCTAGACAGGGTGCGCTGAGGTTGTCTTTCTTGTACCCAAGCTTCAGTCTTCCTTCTGATGACAATGTGGCAGTCCATTCCCTGATGATCTTCTCTAGTACACAGCTGAATAGGATGCAAGAGAGACCATCAATCACTTAACTTCCGCCTTCCTCAAATTATTTGATTTTTCAATTCTTGTCTCTTTGAAGCAATCATATCTTTGGTTCTAATTGAGATACGGAGTTCGATTTGGCCTAAGGACACTCAGTGGATCAAGCTCTTTCATTTCAGCTCTTAACTATTCAAATTGGTTAATTCTAAGGAAAGTTATGAGTGCACATTCAATTTGACGTCTCATGTCTTCAACACTTTTTATTAATAATCTTGACCATGATGGTCGGGATTGGATCCGTATTGACTTAGTAACAATAAATATGTTGGAAGATGGTCCGCCTAGTCAATACTATTTATTTATTTACCTTTCACCTTAACATCTAGTACATGTTTCGAGAATATTATGCATTCTCTTCCTCAGCTAGTGGATTAAAATTCAGTATACAATAAGACCTGACTAAAATAGGGGGGCCCCTCATTAAATTCAAAACAATGAGTATTACAATGTAACACTTAAAAATTTGGATGGTACAAACATAGAATTAAAATCCCATTTTGTCAAGTACAAATTAAAAACACAATATAGTAATGTCTAATTAAATACAACGTCTTGTGATATGAATTCACAGTGTCCTTGAAGTTGCCTTGCGTAGTTCAAAAAAGTTGAGTTAGGACTGAATGAAATTGCATTAAAACTTGAAGTCCTGCCGATATCCACCGTTAATGGGTGTTAAAATGATGTCTATTTAAATTAAAATATTGAACACAGCGTCTTATAATGATGTGAATTTACGGTGTCCTTGGAATTGTAATACTATCTTGCGTAGTTCAATTGGATTTGTACAAGAATAAATGAAGTTGCGTTAAAACTTGGATTCCTGCCATTATCTTCGGTTGATAGATGTATTGTGCAGCCAGGTTGAAAATAGGTTAAAATGGTCTATAAAAAGGAAATGAAATAGAAATTAACAAAAAGGCTCCGACATGAACAAATGAGAATACAATGGGGTAAAAATATTAAACCTTACCAGTGTGATGATGTAAATATTACGTGTGGCATGCATGTGTTCGATAGATGTGAAGGCACCTGATGTTGTATGGCAACTGGTTACGGAATTACATTGGGTTGCGTGGTGGATGGAAAGAGGGGTGGAAGGAACCGCCCCTGATACTACAGTCATACTTCCCCCCTTACACGCTTGACATCATTTGGCCTCTTACTATTATAGGGTATTGGGTTACCAATTTAAACAACTGAATGTCTTCTGCAATGTGTTCATTTAGGCTGTTCTCATTATCAAATTTTTGCAATTTGTATATTTCCAATTTCTCTAGGGCATTCATTTGTTTGCCTTTGCTTAATGAATGTAATAAAGTCATATCACGTTCAATATTTGTGAAATGATGGTTGCTTTCATACATGTGTTCACACATTGCAGAGTATCTAGAATGTTTTCGTGCATTGACATGCTCTTTATACCGTATGTTGGGGATATCACTAATGAATAAAACACTGAATCACTTTACTTCGTCATGGCTGCCATCTTTATTCTTACTTACTACAAACCAGTACAAAACAAAAGCATAAATACAAGCGATATGGCAGTTCCCAGTAGCTCCGCTAGATAGCAGGAGCTCATACTTGAAATACTAAACTATGTACAGGGAGATTGCATATCCAAATCACATAACGCCGTTAGAGTGTGTACGAGTCCTTTTCTATGAATCTCCAACATCCTCCCCACCCTGGTCTATCTCGAGTGGGATGACCAGCTGGACAGGTCGTGTCACATTGTTTCCGCCCGAGGTGCGAAGAATAACTGTTCTAGTTCTCCCGTCACGTCCTTCGCGTAATTCTTCGACCCGTGCTTTATTCCACATGTGTCTTGGGCGTGTATCTTCTTGTAGTAAAACTACGTCACCGACCCTGATTCTTGACCCGTGATCTCTGGGCTGGCGAACTTCGTGAAAATTCCGTAATAGTAGCAAATACTCTTTACTCTAACGCTTCCAGAAGTCGTCAGTCATTCGCTGGAGTAGTCTGAAGGTTCTAACAAGGTCTCGCCTAGGTGGTTCTGGTCCAGTAGGTATCGTGGTGAGTCGATCGCCAACGAGGAAGTGGGCTGGAGTCAATACACCACCACTGTCATCATGTTGCGTCAAGGGTCTTGTGTTTAATACGGCTTCTATGCTGGTCAAAACAGTCCGTAGCCCTTCATCATCAATAGTGGAACGTCCAAGTATTTTCCGTAGACAT
This sequence comes from Anabrus simplex, assembly GCF_040414725.1. Classification (NCBI taxonomy): domain Eukaryota; kingdom Metazoa; phylum Arthropoda; class Insecta; order Orthoptera; family Tettigoniidae; genus Anabrus; species Anabrus simplex. The sequence continues at coordinate 145,541,938 of NC_090267.1, read as the reverse complement.
CGCTTGGTGAGGCCAATTAGTCTTTCCCACCATCCTCCCCACCAAGCGGCACGTGGGGCAATGAACTTCAATGTGATACCTTGCTGGGCCATATAGTGGTGTGTCCGTGCCGCTGTCAGTTCTCTCCACAAGTCTCTTAACTCTGCGTTCGCTGAATGGAATGTCTGAGCGTTGTCGCTATAGATCGTGTGTGGTATACCACGTCGGCCTATAAACCTCTGCAAGGCCTGTAGGAATTTGTCTGTCGACATGTCACCGCACAGTTCTAAGTGCAAGGCACGCGTTGTCGCACAGGTGAATAATGCAATGTAGGCTTTCTTCATGAGGTTGCCAGAAGTAACGTACAGTGGTCCTGCGAAGTCTAGTCCCGTTACTTCGAATGGTCTGCAAGGACGTAGACGATCCAGAGGAAGTGGTGCTTCTAATTCCGTCGGTCTCCTCCGGTGAACAACTTTACACGGAAGGCAAGTGTGTAAGACCTTCTTGATTGTTTGGCGTGCTCGCAAGATCCAGAATTCTGTGCGTAGTTCAGTTAGGATAGCTGAAACACCTAGATGGTGAAGTCTTATGTGAGTTTGTTTTATCAGAAGTTTACAGAAAGCGTGTGACCCATCCAGAAGTATTGGGTGCTTTTCGTTGCTCGAGATGTCTGCGTGTTGTAGCCGTCCGCCTAGTCGGAGGATACCATGTTGTAGAAATGGATTGTAGCGAAAGATCTTCGAAGCTCGTGCTAGTGGAAGATTATTCTGCAGGGCTTGCAGTTCAGAAGCAAAGCATTCCTGTTGAACTTGCTTTATCCAGTACGTTCTTGCGTCTTCCATTTCTGAGGCTGTGAAATTGTGACAACACTTGGTTTTCTCCTTCAAACATTTCACGAATCGTAGAATCCACGCAGTAACTCGTAAAAGTTTCCAGTATGTACTAAATCGTGAGGCAGCAAACAATGGTTCTGGGCTGGTGGTTGCAAGAACTTGAGTGGTCTTCCTTTCCTCAGGTAGATTCATATTAGTGGGGGTGACATCTCTGGGCCATGAGTAGGAAGGTCCATTCAACCACGAAGGTCCGTGCCACCATGAGTCCAAGGACTCCAGTTGATGTGCTTGAAGTCCTCTAGAAAGGTGGTCAGCTGGGTTGTTGATTCCGGGACAGTGTCTCCACTGACTGGACGTGGTATGAGTCAAAATTTCAGTCACTCGGTTACAGACAAATGTCTTCCAACGGTTGGGATTACTTCTTATCCACCCCAGTGTGACTGTAGAATCGCTCCATAACGTGGCAGGGATGGACGTTACTCCAGTGGCTTCGTAAAAATAATGTAGAAGTCGGGATCCGACCAAGGCTGCTAACAATTCGAGCCTGGGAAGAGTCACTTTCTTCACAGGGGACAGTCTGGCCTTGCTGCAGACTAAACGAACAGTGTAAGCGTCGTCGACAAGTGACCGGACGTACAATGCGGCGCCGTATGCTCTTTCGGAGGCGTCGCAAAACACGTGCAGTGATATGTCTGTACCGGAATTTGAAATGGCAATCCATCGTGGTATCCGGATTGGAGAGAGGTACTGTAGGTGTGAGAGCCAATCGTTCCATCGATGGGCGAGATTAGGCGGTAAAATTTCTTCCCATGCCAGTCCTTGGCACCAAGTGTCTTGGAAAAGGATTTTTGCAGTGATTGACACGGGTGAAAATAGTCCAAGTGGGTCGTAGAAGCGTGCGGTGGCTTTCAGTAACTGTCGTTTAGTTGCTGGCTGTGTGGATAGTTTTACAGTGACGTCACCTGGGGTTGTAAAGAGTTGGTCTGATTCCGCATTCCAGTCGATACCTAATACTCGTGTCTGCAGTACGACTTCTCGAGTTTCTGCTTTCCAAATGTTCATTAATGGCAAGGAATTCGTGACCCATTTGGAGAGTGGGAGTCGAATGTGGCGCAGGAGGGCTGTCAGTTCATAATAAACAGTAACGGCCGTATTGTCGTCTTCTACGCTGGCAGTGAAGTCATCCATAAATGTGCAAGCATCTAGGAGAGGTGCTGCCGTGGGATAAGTGTTGTAGTGTAGGGTAGCTAGTTCACGGAGAGTGGCTGAGAGGAGGAACGGGCTACAGGTGAGGCCAAAGGGTAGCCGGGTGAATCGGTACGTTACGACTTCCTCTGTTGTCGTGTAGATTCCGTCTGTAGTAGTGTCGATGCGGTACCAAAGAAATCTGGTGAGATCTCTATCTTTTTCGTCGAGGGCTAGCTGGAGGAACGCCTGGGTACCGTCACATGCGATGACCTTTCGATGCAATCGAAACCTTAAGAGAGTGGCAAAAATTTCGGGTAGGAGATTTGGACCCATGTGGAGGGTATCGTTGAGGGATGGGAATCCTGGTTCGTGAGAGGAAGCGTCGTACACTATTCTCCATTTAGTGGCATCTCGTTTCTCCTTCTTGACGGCATGGTGTGGCAGATAAAACATATTTCCAGGGATTGCGGTATCGGGGGCTAGCTCCACTTGCTCTCGAAGCACGTAGTCCAACATTAGCGTCTGATACATGTTCTTGAAAGTTGCGTCTTGATGTAGCCGTCTCTGTAGTGTTCGAAACCTTGCCTCGGTTGTTGCCAAATTATCGGATAAGACTGTATCCCGTTTGCGAGGAAGGGACACGACTCTTCGTCCGTCGTGGATGCGGTAATTGTCGTGGAACTCTTGAAGAATAGCAGCATCCGTGTCGTCTAGTTGTCTGTGTTTCGTCTCTCGAATGCCGATTGTCTCTAGGTCCCAAAAACTTCGCATGGAGTCGTCAGATATCTCGTCATTGTTGACGGAGACGTGGTTCGTCATGACATGATTGACAGTGGTACCAGAACGGTTGCCTGTGAGGACCCAACCGAAGATTGTTGGAAGTAGGACTAAGGAGGGTGTGATGGGCTGTGGTGGATCTAGTTTCACGACTTTCCAATAATTGTCTGCACCAATAAGGATTTCAATCGGCAAGTCATCTGCGTCGTTGGTTTTTGGATCAGCGAGTGGCAGATTGCTGTGGTTAAGAGTGACTGCTGGGTGAGATGAATAAGTGTTGGCACTCTCGAAAGCTGTGATAGTGACGGCGGTTTTTGTCGAAAATCCGATCATTTCAAATTGGGTGAGTCGACGTGGCTGAAAGCTATTGCTAGTTGTTTCGAAGGCTGTGACTGCTAGGTCTCGAGTACAGATTACTGGTAGCTGTAGAGTGTCCAATAATGACGTGGCAATAAAACTTGATTGACTTCCAGCGTCTAGGAGGCATCGTGTGATTTTGTGTGCCCCTGTTGGTCCTTGTATCTGAACACGGGCTGTCTGCAGAAATGAAAAACTGGGTGGCCCTGTTTCAATCTTTCCGACAGAAGTTGATTGGGATTGGCTCTGGTTGCAGATGGATACGTGGTGAAGTTGTTTGCATTTAGAGCATGACACTCTGCCCTTCTTGTTGCAGTTCTGGACGCTGTGACCTCGATTGAGGCACAGAAAACATCTTTTGGAGAGTTTCAGCTTCTCCACCCTAGCTTGGGGTAGGACTACTTGTGTGCATCCCTGTGCCCAGTGACCTCTGCTTTCGCAGAAGGCACAGAATGGTGTTATTGTGGGCTTGTTCTGCTCCCTTCCTAACTTTTGTGGCCTAGTACTGACTTGGAGAGCAGCTGCTGTAGGTTGGTAAAGTGATGGAAGTGCGATGCTGGTCTCTCCCCTGAGTTTCTGAGTGCTAAGGGCCGCTTCTACCTCCTCACGAAGAAATTCTATCAGAGACATCATATGACCTTCGGAGATTTTGTTGCGCTTTGCGTGAATTAGCCAACGTGTGCAGATTGCCGCTGGAAAAGCTCGTAAAATCTTCGGGGCAATCACGCGTCCGTAAACATTAATGTCTTCGCCGAGCGCCTTGAGGGCTTGAACTCTACGGTGGCACTCCAGGTATGTCACGTTGAGATCATCAGGATTCTCTGATAATGTGGGTGGTAAATTCTCCAGGTAGTTCAGATGAGCCTGAATTATTTTATCCTTGTCGCCATAACGTTCAGTAAGTAAAGTCTTGACCTGGGCGTACGTTTCTGAACTAAGTGCTATACCATCGACGAGTTGCTTGGGTTCCCCTCGTAGATATCCTCGTAATAACACGTGCTTGCTAATGTCTGGAATCGTGGTGTTGTTGTCAACTGCTGTCTCGAACTGTTCCCAGAAACGAGACCAGGACTCTATGTCACCTGAGAATGGCTCAATGTGTATTGTCGGGAGTTTAAATTCTGGAACAACTGGGGGTGGAACGTAATAGCTAGAACTGGGAATGGATGCTGACGCATTTGTCTCTGTCGGTTTCCGTGTAGGAACTTTGTTGGCATGCTGTATAGCTCTTGTTGCACTGTCGACATAGTTTTCACATGCCTGTACATCTGTTTCATAATCTGTGTCGGGTAACTGGTCGTGTATAACATCATCTGAGGAAACTAATAATTGCAAAGTGTTCTGAAGTCTATCACGAAGATATTCTATTTCGTCATAGTCTGGTGTACTTGTTTTGTCTTTTAAAAGATTGACAAAGCGCGCTAAATTAGCTCGCAGAGTACTTCGCTTTCTTTCCAGAAGGGACAGGTCTTGTATAGACATCGCTGAGGGTGTGACAAACTGGCGATTTATGACGGCTGAGGAGGGGGTGCAGATGAACGTGCTGCAGGCAGGGCTTTGTTCCCGTGACTGTAGGTAGTTGGGCCGGTAATAGTCCGCCTTGTTTCCAGTAGGTGGCAGCACTTGTCACACAGACCGGCGTGGAGTTGTTTTAGAAAGAACGATATTCTTGAAGCATGCAGAAATAATATCTACACCAATGCAATAATGCCGTATAATCCCCATATAACATGCTACGTTAGTGATTCAGTACATTGTATCTCAGAAGAAATAACTGTTCTACTCATCGTGATCCTGGGTCGAGTGGCGTGATGAAACATTCCCTTTACAGGAGATTCGTGGTTACTTGGCGTGAAAGTTCTCTAAATCTTGAAAGTTCGTGATGAAACGTATCGTAACTTGAACAAATGGGTTATTTCGGCACCATAAATGTTGGGGATATCACTAATGAATAAAACACTGAATCACTTTACTTCGTCATGGCTGCCATCTTTATTCTTACTTACTACAAACCAGTACAAAACAAAAGCATAAATACAAGCGATATGGCAGTTCCCAGTAGCTCCGCTAGATAGCAGGAGCTCATACTTGAAATACTAAACTATGTACAGGGAGATTGCATATCCAAATCACATAACGCCGTTAGAGTGTGTACGAGTCCTTTTCTATGAATCTCCAACACCGTACCACCACACTTCTACCTGACTGTCCGACATATTTTTTTCCACAATCTTGGCACGACAGTTTGTATACTCTTGACTTACTGAACCTACTGTTGGTGTTTACGCTATTCGAATTGAACAATAAATTATTATTATTATTATTATTATTATTATTATTATTATTATTATTATTATTATTATTATTATTATTATTATTATTATTATTATTATTATTATTATTATTATTATTATTATTATCTGTCCTAAAGGATACATGGATATTGTGTTTCCTAAATAGTTTAACCAAACTGTATGATTGTTTATTAATGTAAGTGAATGTAGCGAATTTCTTTTTTTCTTCCTTATTTACAAGTAGAGTGTTAGGTCTATTCACGACCTTACTCTTTATCCTATTGACATAGCTTTTGGGGTGACCGTTTCTTTTGGCAATATCTTGTATAATGTTTATCTCTTTATTAAAATCATTTCTGTTTAATGGTATTCTTACTGCTCTATTGATGAAGCTGTAAAATGCCGCTTTCTTATGTTCTCCTGGGTGGTTCGAGTCTTTCCTAATAACAACATCTGTGTGTGTAGGTTTTCTAAATACTTGGTAAATCAGGTTTTTATTGTCTCTGGTTACTGTTACGTCTAGGTAGTTTAGACTTTTATTATCTTCCGACTCGATTGTAAACATTATTAGTTAATCAAGGTTGTTTAATTGGTCTAACAGTTCGTTTGGCTTGAGTTCTTGTTCGTTAATGATAGCGAACGCGTCATCAACAAACCTTAACCATAAGTCTAATCCTTTTATTTTACCGACTATTTTATTAGATTCCATATGGTCCATAAATATATCTGCAAGGATACCAGACGCTGGTGATCCCATGGCCAACCCATTAACTTGTTTGTACACGTTGTTGTTGAAAATAAAAAAAGTTGTTTTCTAATATGAACTTTAATAAGTTGATCTAACACATGCATGCCACACGTAATATTTACATCATCACACTGGTAAGGTTTAATATTTTTACCCCGTTGTATTCTCATTTGTTCATGTCGGAGCCTTTTTGTTAATTTATATTTCATTCCTTTTTTATAGACCATTTTAACCTATTTTCAACCTGGCTGCACAATACATCTATCAACCGAAGATAATGGCAGGAATCCAAGTTTTAACGCGACTTCATTCATTCTTGTACAAATCCAATTGAACTACGCAAGATAGTATTACAATTCCAAGGACACCGTAAATTCACATCATTATACGACGCTGTGTTCAATATTTAAATTTAAATAGACATCATTTTAACACCCATTAACGGTGGATATCGGCAGGACTTCAAGTTTTAATGCAATTTCATTCAGTCCTAACTCAACTTTTTTGAACTACGCAAGGCAACTTCAAGGACACTGTGAATTCATATCACAAGACGTTGTATTTAATTAGACATTACTATATTGTGTTTTTAATTTGTACTTGACAAAATGGGATTTTAATTCTATGTTTGTACCATCCAATTTTTTAAGTGTTACATTGTAATACTCATTGTTTTGAATTTAATGGGGGGCCCCCCTATTTTAGTCAGGTCTTATTGTATACTGAATTTTAATCCACTAGCTGAGGAAGAGAATGCATAATATTCTCGAAACATGTACTAGATGTTAAGGTGAAAGGTAAATAAATAAATAGTATTGAATAGACGGACCATCTTCCAACATATTTATTGTTCAACACTTTTTCTCATTGAAGCAATCATATCTTTCGTTCTAATTGAGGTACGCAGTTCGTTTTGGTCTAAAAACTCAGTGAACCGAGGTCGATACCTGCAGTCGCTTAAGTGCGGCCAGTATCCAGTAATCGGGAGACAATGGGTTCGAGCCCCACTGTCGGCAGCCCTGAAGATGGTTTTCCGTGGTTTCCCATTTTCACACCAGGCAAATGCTGGGGCTGTACCTTAATTAAGGCCACGGCCGCTTCCTTCCAATTCCTAGGCCTTTCCTATCCTATCGTCGCCATAAAATATATCTGTGTCGGTGCGACGTAAAGAAAAAAAACCTCAGTGAATCAAGCGCTTTCTTCTTAGGTAATAACTACTTAAATTGGTAGATTCTGAGAAAAGTTATGAGTACATTTGTCTCCATTACGAAGATCTTTGAAGGACTTATTAAGAGTTCGGCTTTGAAAATACACCGTGAAGATATTAACGAACAAAACCATACTTTGTACATTGCGGGCGGAGCCAGCGGGAAACTGCTCGTTATTATTATTTTAGTGTCATTTTCTCTCATAATAACTGCCTATTATAATTATATTACTGCCTATTTCGTAAATGTTAAGTGTTTATTTGCCTGCCTATTTTAGCAAAAATAAATGCCTGAACTTCTGGGGCTCTATTAATAACAAATACTGTAGCTTCGTTGTGTGAAGACGGCGGAAATTTTGTAGCGTAAGTTAGCCAAGTCTCGGAAAAGTGGAGAAAAACAATCACGTTTTGATTAAGTTAATACGGTAAATTTTATGTGTGATGTTTATTGTAATATGTTATTTCAGTCAGTTCTTGAGCTTTTAAAAATTCGAATGCGTGTTAACAGTAGAAGTATATTTTAGTTACGTGGCTCAGTTCAGTCTGTTTTATGAACGTAATATTGTCAGGTAACATGTGTGATTGCTGTTTTAGGAAGTTGTTTCATTTTCAAGTTGTACCTTACGAACACTGCCTTAGAGTAAATATCATTCTTCTGAAATTTTGTAGGTTCTATTACCGATAGTGAATTTTTAATTTATTAGATGACTTATACTGAATCTTAATTCCCTATAGGAAAAGGAGGGTAAGATTACGCAGGGACAATTTTGTTATGTTAGCATTAGTTCATTCTTTTTAAAAGTATTTTAAGAAGAAGGAAAGATAAGAAACTGGGAAGGTTCAAGTTGATTGAGCTCCTCTAAAAAGAAGCAGCAGAGAAAATGAACGAGGGAACAAAAATATTTTACGTTAAAGAAAAAAATAACATTTTGAACTTTTCAAAATTCAATTCCATCTACAAGACATACTGAATCATCCACTGAAGTAACGATTTGCCCGTCATGTGAAAAGTCGAGAGACTAGATCCAATGCGGCATATGCAAAGAATGGTGGCACGAGGGCTATTTCAGTTATTAAAACAGTTTGCTTGTGACTGCTGTTAATAATGGCGTGTGGTCTGGTGCAGGTCTTGCCAGTTGACACCTGATAAGCGACCTGCACGTCTGTGAGAATGGGGCCCTACCTTCGATGAATTCTAATGCTGAAGACGACACATACACACAGCCCCCGAACCATCAGAATTAACCAATGAAGGTTAAAATATGCGGCCCGGCCGGGAACCGAACCCAGACCATTACACTAAGCAGTTAGTCATGGAGCCGGACATGACTACTGCTAATGGGTACTCTTATCCTCACAGATACGGACTCTAATCCACCTAATCGGCTAAGAGTACGCAATTGGCATATTTTCCTAAAATGCTTTCGACAGTTTTGTGTTTAAGTCTAAGATGTTGAAAATATACTGTTTCATGAATAAATAAAGTTATGTAAAATCTTGGTGTCTGTATAATTAAACTCCGGCCTAAAACGTATGTGCAAAATGCATCGTCAAAACAGGTTCGTTTGCTCTTGAGCTAGTCTTTCGCCCACCCCGCACTCACATTCCCTTATGGCTCTTCATTTCTAAACAGAGCTACTTCTATCGGAGGGATTGTGTTGTTTAGGTTAGATCTGACTTCAGGCTACAGTAGAGGCGGAAAACTATCGATAGCGCTATCGATAGTCATCGATAGCGACCACCATCGTCATACATCGATAGTCAGTTGCCTGTTATCGATAGGCAACGATAGTTCTCCCCCCCCCCCCCCCCTTAGCTCAGTTGTTTGCAGTTAACTGGTGAGGAGTTTGTTCCAATTCAAAGGTGTGCATTTAAGTATCTCTGCGTACCTGCGACTTCAGTGCCGACAGAAAGACTATTTAGTATTTTGGAAGGTGGGATTCTCCATTCAACCTAGCATTAGTTGATATGATGCCAATACGGGACAAAAAAAAAAAAAAAAAAAAAAAAAAAAAGAGAGATTTATATGTTGTGAGAGACTGGTTGTAGGCGAGAGAAGATAAGGCACATTTTAGGTCAAAGACTTCATGAAAGCAACTGAAAACTCTCCTGGCGTCTGTTGAGAATGCTGTAAAACATTTTGCAAAGATATTGCAATACCCGAGAAAATGTCGGGCGATCGCAAAATGAACACTGCAGCTGAACGAGAATTTCTCGGGCGGTCACGTTATGGACAAGTGTGTGCAGCCCGAGAATGTCTCGGACGTGCCACCGAAATTTATGAGTGATTCCGATTTGAATTTCAGAAATCACATAGCATGAAATAGTTCTGCTTCCTACCGATTTTTTTGTGGATTGTGTTCAATAAATCTTCTATTTTCGGGCATAATGATATGATTAGTTCCACTTTTTGAAAACTATCGATTATTATCGATAGTAGAGCTCATAATCGGAAAATATCGATGGCGATTACTATCGATAGTTTGCCGCCTCTAGGCTACAGCACACAGACAATAGTATTTGCAATTTAAAACAATATGGGTTCTTAAACTTACAGCTGTTGTTCTCTTAAGGTCGTCAGGTTTGGTCTCACCAAGTTTCGAACACATTGTCAGCCATTATCATCTCTGACATTGCATTTTAAGGCGGTCAGCTGACGCAACGGTTGGGAGAAGTATGGCAGCTAGACCAGCATGGCCATACTCACTGTATAATAGTCATGCTTCTGCGTCCAGCATTGTGGCGCTTCAGTAGGCGAAAGATGGAAGTACGAGTATGTGTAAAACGCATCGTTGAACATGATCGCTCTCTAGTGAGCTAGTGAAGTACTCGTAGAGCTGATCGGTGGACTTAGATTGACTGTTCCTTGCGACCTACTGACAGCATTTTTTGGCAATTCAGTAAATCCTCAAATCACCCCTGGACAAATCTTGACATGATAATAGATCAAGGAAAGTAATATGCAACCGGTACTGATTAATTAATCGTAAATGAAAGTTAATACTCTTACAGCCAGTAATACTATTTCCGGGCTGAGTGGCTCAGACGGTTGAGGCGCTGGCCTTCTGACCCCAACTTGGCAGATTCGATCATGGCTCAGTCCGGTGGTATTTGAAGGTGCTCAAATACGTCATCCTCGTGTCGGTAGATTTACCGGCACGTAAAAGAACTCCTGCGGGACTAAATTCCGGCACCTTGGCGTCTCCGAAAACCGTCCTTCCATCGTTACTCTTAATAAGGAATAATTGATTGTCACAGATTATGTCCTGTCTAATTCTGATTTAATAATAATAATAATAATAATAATAATAATAATAATAATAGGTTATTGGTTTTACGTCATACTAACTACATTTACGGTGTTCGGAGATGGCAGCTAATCACACTAACCACTACACTAAAGAGGCAGACGTAGATAAGTTTTGCGACACTGAATGAAATATTGCGATTACCATTGCGCCCTAAAATAATTTTATTTCCAGGAAAGAACTCTGTACTAATTTATCAGGAGTTTGAGTACACATTATAAATATACCTATTTGAAATTTTAAGTTATTTCATAGTTGTAGTACAAGAAATCACAATCAATCATCTTCCTAACGTTGTTCTCGCAGAATGGCAGAGTCCGCTTGTCGGCAGATCTGTCTCCATTTCGACCGATCCAAGGCATCTTCTGGGGTAGCGTTCAAATATAACCATGTCGTCCTTGATGCGACCCATCCACCGCTTTTTCGTCCGACCACGCGGTCGCTGGCCTTCTGGCTCCAGACGCATGGCTGTCCACTCTACAGAGCTCTCTCTCTGCTGCGAACAAGGTGTCCATACAATCTACAGTAAGTCTACATTCCCGCAGTTTACTGTATATACAACTAGCTGATGTATCCGTGCTTCGCTACGGAATTCTTCATTGTATACAGAATTCTAGGTTAGGTAGAGTACACGTTGTGAGCAAGACTGTGTTGAATTGCATAGAAACGCGACGGGGAAGTCACCAAACGTCTCTTCTCATACGAAGACTGGCTTAGGAAATTGTCTTTGTAACGGTAGGCCCACATGCTTACCATCAGTCACAATCAGGTTGGGGAGTTTTCATTATAATGCCACACACTCAATCTCCACCTGCCCTTTTACATCCTCAAAAAGACTGTCTTAGTAGTTTTCACAATTGAAATTAACATAGGCCATTACAATGACGTCAGTAAGAATGGCGCGATCAAAAGCACTGCTTTCATATGAAATACTCGATCAAATGAGAAATCACATATTTTCTCACTTTTAAAGAACTTTACTACGCTTCCGATCTAACAATCCAAAGTTCCAGAGCTGGAATGACCAAGCCGCAGACAGCCGTGATCCGTGAACACTCTTCGTCTTTTTTCGGCGGGAGGGGGGAGTGTCAAATAGTGGAGAGTCCCAGGGCAAAAACTATGCCCTTTTACTATTCTGTTTCCTAGGAGTACCCAATGAATCGGAAAATCTCAACTCACTACACTGGCGGCGGAAACACTATCTGACTTGGAGGCAAATTCTTCCTCCAAGCCAGAGGAAAAATCACCTTTACACTGCTAATTTAGAATAACATGAATGTAGAATTTAATAAAAGTGAAGAGGAAGAAGCTTTTCTTATGAAAAGGCTCTTTTCACGGTTGAATTTTGTTGTAACCAAGGTTGAAGTTTACAGAACACAACTTTATTTGCTTCACTTTATGATATTTACACAAATAACTGAAATTTATTTTGAAGCAAAAAGGAATATTGAATCTTGAGAAAAGTCTGTCTTTATACAATATGTACAGGTTTGCAGTCTTTATATACACTTCTATCTCGAAAAGATAGTCTTCGTGAATTGACACTTTGATAGTCGAGAACTATCTGGCACACTAATATAAATGTTCATGAGAGTCCTTGTTTGTTGAAGTGCCTGAATTCCTAAAAAGCAAGTTCAATTGATTGAAGAAATTCCACCTAGCGAAACTAAGGGAGCTTGCATAACTTAGGGAATGAAAATGGCTTGTAAAAGAATTACGGAACATAGGCAGCGGAAACAGGTAAGGGAGCGGTGACCAGAGGTGAAACCTCGTACTGCCAGAAATTCAGTCCACCTGGTCGAAGCACATTTTCAAGAGGAGTAGCCTCCGTGCTCGACGTAGGGTGTATTCTGGAGCTGGACACCGGGGCAAGTGGGCAAGTGAGCAGGCCGGGAGCTCCTATTTATAGTACACTCGATGGTCAGGCACGCGCACTGAGGGCTGCGCGTCGAAGCTAGCAGAATGATACACAGGCGCGCGTGCAGCTGGCAGGCGGAGGGAGAAGGGAGCACCGGACATACAACACCCTCCCCTCCTAAATGCGCCGGTACGGCGTGAAACGGCGGCGGCGCTGGCGGCGACTGCGATGCTGGGGCGGAGCTGCTGATGTCTCTGTTGTATTGTCCGGAGCTGGAACTGGGCGGAGTGGCGCTGTCTCGTCCTGAAAGGAACCCATTGTTATTAAATGATCTAAAGCTCGTTCTGCAATAGATTTATCTAGTTTAGCAATAGCATCAATAGCTGGACAGGGGCGGTAGCGCAGACGTATCTGATCTTGATGGCGGCAGATACGTTTCTCCGTAGTCTGTATCTCGTATAGACGATGACCCAAAGATCTGCAGATGACTCCAGGTATCCAGAGTGGGTTGGATTTGAATGTCCTGGTGTAGACCTTGTCGTTGAGGGAGAACTTCGTTGGTGAGGTCTTATGCTGGGCCGGGAGAGGCTGTAACAGAGAAAGTAAAGTTCTGTGAGGTCGTCCATGGAGCTTCTGTGCAGGAGTGATATTATCAGCGCCGGGTAGAGTTCTGTAGTTGTTTAAGAGTTGGAGCAAGGCTTGGTCTTTAGTTAAGCCTGAAGAGACAGCTTTCTTCATACTTCTTTTAAATGTCTGTACGAAGCGTTCAGCTTCACCATTAGATTGAGGGTGAAAAGGTGGTGCTAGGATATGACGAATGCCATTATGTGTACAAAAGTTCTGAAAAGCAGTAGCTGTAAATTGAGGTCCGTTGTCCGAAATGAGTACTTGCGGTAAACCTTCTGTAGTAAAGATTTTCTGGAGAGCACGAATGGTAGCTTCGGTTGTAGTAGTCGAATGCATATCCACTACATATGGAAAGTTTGACAGTGAATCGATGACTATTAACCACATGGAATTGAGGAAAGGACCTGCGAAATCGATGTGAACTCGTTCCCATGGAGTAGTAGCAGGAGGCCATGAAGCAAGATCAGAAGACGGGGCGTTCTGATTCGTTTGACATTGCTCACAATGACGTATTAGCTTTTCGATGGCGGCATCAATACCGGGCCAGTAGCAGTGTTGACGGGCGAGTTGCTTTGTTCTGGAGATACCCCAATGGCTTTGGTGTAATAACCCGAGAACTTGTTTCTGTAGGCTAAGTGGGATAACCACTCGGAAGATGGTGCCGGCTTCTAGTAATACAACTCCGGCACGAGTCGTGAGACGATGCTGCATACGATGATAAGGTGCAAGGTGGGCAGGAAGTGTGCTCTGAAGAGGCCAACCGTTGCGGATGTAAGTACGTACAGTAGCAAGTGTACTGTCCTTATCCGTAGCTTTAGCTATGCAGGTAGCATCAATAGGAAAACTGGATACAGTATCTTCAAGTTCTATGTCCAATTGAAGACATTCAGATTCTTGAGAATCGAAGGCAGTATCAGGACCAACGGGTAAGCGGGAGAGGGCATCAGCATTACAATGCTGGGATGTGGCTCGATATACAATCTGATAGGAATAATCAGAAAGGAACATGGACCATCTTTGAAGCTTTCTGAGGGAATTCTCTGGGATCTTATTACCAGGATGGAATAAGTGTACGAGAGGCTTATGATCGGTAATGATCAGGAAATGGTTGCCATAAAGATATTCATTGAAACGGCGAATACCAAAGATGATGGCTAAAGCTTCTTTCTCTATCTGTGAGTATCGACGTTGATGGTCATTAAGTGTTTTCGAAGCGAAGGCGATGGGGCGTTCTTGTCCATGACGATCCTTCTGGGAGAGAACTGCACCGACACCGTAGTCTGAAGCGTCAGTAGCTAGCGTGATGATCTTGTCGGGCTGAAAATGAGTGAGTTGTATAGCTTGAATTAAGGCGTTGTTGATTGTTTTCCAGGCCTGTTGGCATTGCGGAGTCCACTGAAATTTAACACCTTTTTTACGTAGAGCGTTTAATGGAGCTGCCACTGTAGCGAAGCGTGGAATGAACTTATTATAATAGTTCGCTTTGCCTATGAAGGACTGAAGCTGCTTGAGGTTCTGAGGTGCTGGCATGTTTACTATCGCGGAGACATTCTGCATACTAGGACGAATTCCATTCTTATCAAGTATATGTCCGAGGTAGTGAACTTGAGGCTGAAAGAAGGTACATTTAGCGAGATTCGCTCGTAGGCCATTGTCTTTCAATTTCTGGAGAAGAAGGCGGAGATTGGTGAGATGTTCCTGATGATCTTTTCCCGTAACAATAATATCATCCAGGTAGTTAGCACAACCGGGAATTGAGGCGGTGAGTTGAGCCAAATAGCGCTGAAAAATAGCCGCTGAGGATGAAACACCGAATGGGAGCCGCTGGAGCTGGAGCAGTCCGAGAGGAGTGTTGAGTGTGAGAAATTTCTTAGATTCTTCGTCTAAAAGTAGCTGTAGATATGCTTCTTTAAGATCAACTCGAGAGAAGAATTGTCCACCAGAGAGACGACGGAATAAGTCTTCTGGACGTGGAATAGGAAAAATATCGGTTTCGAGTTGTGCGTTGACTGTAGATCGAAAATCGCCACAAAGTCGAACATTACCATCAGGTTTCTTGATTACCACGAGTGGAGTAGCCCATTGACTAGAAGTAACTGGTACTACAATTCCAGTTTGTATCCATCTTTCTAATTCTTTCGTGACCTGGTCTTGAAGTGCTAGGGGTACTGGACGTGCTTTGAGGAAGCGAGGCTTAGCTCCGGATTTCAGCTGTATGTGAGCTGTATAGTCTTTTGCTGTTCCGAGCTGAGAGTCGAAGACCTCAGGAAACTGCGCTAGGAGAGCGGTAACGTCAGAAGTAGGATGCAATGTAGATACGACGTTAATGTTGTCATGTATCTGGAAACCAAATAAGTTAAATAGATCCATGCCCATAATGTTTGATGCAGTGTAGTTGTTAACTACGAGAAGAGGAATGGCCTTCTGAATTCCTTTATAACTAGCCTGAAGCTTAATTTGACCTTTGATGTCAATTTTCTTCTTGTTAAATGTCACGAGCTGGATGTCAGCTGGAGAGCATGAAGGTGAACCTAAGTCGTGGTAGGTAGTCAGGTTAATAATAGAGACAGGTGATCCAGTGTCTAATTGAAAATCGACAGATCGATCAGAGAATGAGAGAGGAATGATGATTTTGTGAGAATCCTTTGTGGGAAGAATAAGATTGATCTGATCAACTTCCATGTCTTGGCGGGGCTGTATATGCTTCCGGCGCGCTGCAGTAGTCTTAGCAGGGCGGAGCGAACTTTGACAGACAGTCTGAATGTGTCCAAGTTTATTACATCGTTCACAAGTAGCTTTGAAAAAACGACAGTCACGACGTTCATGATGCTTGAAACAACCTCGGCAGGAAGGCAGGAGTTTCGAGGTGCTTTTAGAATTGGGCTTCCGTGTAGCATTACGAGAGGGAACCTGGCGAGAATGCTTGGTGGAGAGCGCCTTATCCGTACGGTTCACTGTAGCAGAGGACTTGCGGGCCTGAGGCGAGACTTGTGCAACTTCGTGTGGAGAAGCTATGGCTGCGGCAGTCTTGGTAGTAAGCTCATAAACCGTAGCAATACGCTGGACGTCTTCTAAAGAAGGGTTACTCTGCTTGACAGCGTCAAAACGTATTTTGTCTTCAGGAGTATGTAAAATTATCATGTCCCGAAGGAGAGAATCAGTGTAGGATGAACCACAACCATCCTTGGCGCAGATGAACTGGCAGGGTTTAGCTAGACCACGCAATTCAGTTATCCATTCAGTATGTGTCTGATGAGGTTGCTTTCTGCTCTGAAAAAATTTATAGCGAGCAGCCACTATGTGAGGAGCTTTGGCATAGTGTTCCGTGAGACGGGCCAAGAGCTGCGTGAAGGGTACCTCAGATAAGTGTTCTTCTGGACTTAATTTACGTAGTAATTCACACGTAGCATTGCCAACCGAACTAAGAAATAGGGCGCGGCGGCGTTGATCATCTGTGACAGAATGGCAGATGAAATGCTGTTGCAAGCGGGCTAAATAAACTGACCATTCTTCCTTAGCCGGATCAAAAGCAGAGAACGGAGGAATAGCTGATGGCTGTGTAGAGACAGAAATAGCTTGAATAGCCTGAATTAATGCTGCCTGTTGTTGTTGCATAAACTGTTGTTGTTGCTGCTGTAAGGCTTGGAAGATCGTAGCAAGTTGTTCCGCAGTAGCCATTGCGAGATGCGTGCAAGAAAGAGTAAGGTAAGCTGTATGTCAGAACTGGTGGGAGTGTCGTTGTTGTTTAGCACGTCGCCGTAGAGTTGACAACTGGGCCCGTTGAATTGTAGTGTTGGTTTCGTGTGTACCTCGTCACTATAGAGTTGGCAACTGGGACCGAAGAATTGTAGTTTGGTGCTTTTTTACCTCGTCGCCATAGAGTTGGCGACTGGGGCCGATGAATTGTATTTTGGTGCTTTTTTACCTCGTCGCCATAGAGTTGTGTTGTAACCAAGGTTGAAGTTTACAGAACACAACTTTATTTGCTTCACTTTATGATATTTACACAAATAACTGAAATTTATTTTGAAGCAAAAAGGAATATTGAATCTTGAGAAAAGTCTGTCTTTATACAATATGTACAGGTTTGCAGTCTTTATATACACTTCTATCTCGAAAAGATAGTCTTCGTGAATTGACACTTTGATAGTCGAGAACTATCTGGCACACTAATATAAATGTTCATGAGAGTCCTTGTTTGTTGAAGTGCCTGAATTCCTAAAAAGCAAGTTCAATTGATTGAAGAAATTCCACCTAGCGAAACTAAGGGAGCTTGCATAACTTAGGGAATGAAAATGGCTTGTAAAAGAATTACGGAACATAGGCAGCGGAAACAGGTAAGGGAGCGGTGACCAGAGGTGAAACCTCGTACTGCCAGAAATTCAGTCCACCTGGTCGAAGCACATTTTCAAGAGGAGTAGCCTCCGTGCTCGACGTAGGGTGTATTCTGGAGCTGGACACCGGGGCAAGTGGGCAAGTGAGCAGGCCGGGAGCTCCTATTTATAGTACACTCGATGGTCAGGCACGCGCACTGAGGGCTGCGCGTCGAAGCTAGCAGAATGATACACAGGCGCGCGTGCAGCTGGCAGGCGGAGGGAGAAGGGAGCACCGGACATACAACAAATTTTGGGTTATTTAGTGAACTGAGGTGCTATAATTTGGAATAGGCCTAAATTGTATTTCTGGACCAGGTTATACTACTACTAAGTGAGCCTCTGCCTTAAATGTGCACACTGTTCATTCAAAACAGCGCATCAGAGTAGGGATCGAATAGCTGGAATATTACGTTGAACCAGTGTGTTACGTACCAGCAGTAGCAGGAAATGTACGAACCAGAGGAATGGCATGCTAAAGAAGAAAGTTTTCTAACTCCCCAGCTATTTCCCGTCAATATTCAGTCAGGCTCTTATACTCGGTACGCAGCAGTAAAATGAAATGTCATATGGCTTTTAGTGCCGGGATATCCCAGGACGGGTTCGGCTCGCCAGGTGCAGGTCTTTCTATTTGACTCCCGTAGGCGACCTGCGCGTCGTGATGAGGATGAAATGATGATGAAGACAACACATACACCCAGCCCCCGTGCCATTGGAATTAACCAATTAAGGTTAAAATCCCCGACCCGGCCGGGAATCGAACCCGGGACCCTCTGAACCGAAGGCCAGTACGCTGACCGTTCAGCCAATGAGTCGTACACGCAGCAGTAAACCCATCTATCTGAGTTGAGTGGCAGCATAAGAGACAAAGAACATCACAACAAACAATGGTCAATGTAATGTTGTTGTTGATAAGCCTATTGTATTGTGCGGTTGGCTGTTGAGAGAGCTCTTGCATTATTGTAGTGACAAAGTAGTTAAAACCTATTGAAAAAGCTTAATTTTGTGTATTTATGATTCATTTAGTGCTATTTATATAGTGGAGTTTAGTGCTTGTTGGTAGAAATTGGGAGTAGTGATATTTATTTCAATTTTATAACAAGTTATTCAGTTGGTCTACAGTAAATTACGTTTTCTAGGTTAAGTAGGCTAGCTAGATGTACCTTGTTTCGAATTTAGGTTTAGGAAGTTCTTTGGGAAAAAAATATTAACTTTAAAAGTATTTGTAAATATCTGTAGGTTCGTTGGTATAATACTTACATAGGCAGATTATCATAAGGAATAGTATCGTAAATTACACCGAAACTTCTCCGGTATTTCCTATAGATATCCGTTCAATCTATGCGAAGGTAATAATATACACTCACTGACAGAGCAAATGCAACACCAAGAAGGAGTGGTCAGAACTTTATGCCAATTGCAGGGTAGACTGACGTCACTGAGGTATGCTCATGATGTGAAATGCGCCGCTGTGCTGCGCACGTAGCGAACGATAAATGGGACACGGCGTTGGCGAATGGCCCACTTCGTACCGTGATTTCTCAGCCGACAGTCATTGTAGAACGTGTTGTCGTGTGCCACAGGACACGTGTATAGCTAAGAATGCCAGGCCGCCGTCAACGGAGGCATTTCCAGCAGACAGACGACTTTACGAGGGGTATGGTGATCGGGCTGAGAAGGGCAGGTTGGTCGCTTCGTCAAATCGCAGCCGATACCCATAGGGATGTGTCCACGGTGCAGCGCCTGTGGCGAAGATGGTTGGCGCAGGGACATGTGGCACGTGCGAGGGGTCCAGGCGCAGCCCGAGTGACGTCAGCACGCGAGGATCGGCGCATCCGCCGCTAAGCGGTGGCAGCCCCGCACGCCACGTCAACCGCCATTCTTCAGCATGTGCAAGACACCCTGGCTGTTCCAATATCGACCAGAACAATTTCCCGTCGATTGGTTGAAGGAGGCCTGCACTCCCGGCGTCCGCTCAGAAGACTACCATTGACTCCACAGCACAGACGTGCACGCCTGGCATGGTGCCGGGCTAGAGCGACTTGGATGAGGGAATGGCGGAATGTCGTGTTCTCCGATGAGTCACGCTTCTGTTCTGTCAGTGATAGTCACCGCAGACGAGTGTGGCGTCGGCGTGGAGAAAGGTCAAATCCGGCAGTAACTGTGGAGCGCCCTACCGCTAAACAACGCGGCATCATGGTTTGGGGCGCTATTGCGTATGATTCCACGTCACCTCTAGTGCGTATTCAAGGCACGTTAAATGCCCACCGCTACGTGCAGCATGTGCTGCGGCCGGTGGTACTCCCGTACCTTCAGGGGCTGCCCAATGCTCTGTTTCAGCAGGATAATGCCCGCCCACACACTGCTCGCATCTCCCAACAGGCTCTACGAGGTGTGCAGATGCTTCCGTGGCCAGCGTACTCTCCGGATCTCTCACCAATCGAACACGTGTGGGATCTCATTGGACGCCGTTTGCAAACTCTGCCCCAGCCTCGTACGGACGACCAACTGTGGCAAATGGTTGACAGAGAATGGAGAACCATCCCTCAGGACACCATCCGCACTCTTATTGACTCTGTACCTCGACGTGTTTCTGCGTGCATCGCCGCTCGCGGTGGTCCTACATCCTACTGAGTCGATGCCGTGCGCATTGTGTAACCTGCATATCGGTTTGAAATAAACATCAATTATTCATCCGTGCCGTCTCTGTTTTTTTCCCAACTTTCATCCCTTTCGAACCACTCCTCCTTGGTGTTGCATTGTCACTGTCAGTCAGTGTACTACATTAAAAAACACGGTACGCCTGTAAACTTCCATTTAAAAAGAAGTTAATTAGATTACACGGTAATACTTAACAGTCGTTGTATTGTTATTGATTATTGTCGCTCTTCATATTCAAATATTGCATTGTTGGCTAAGTCGTGAACAAAGGGTGTATAAAATAGTGTAGTCAAGTAAATATAAATAAAAATCAGCTGATCTTGTATTCCAATCATTTGTAGTTCTGAGTAGGTAGTTAAAGTATCCGTACCGAGCTCGATAGCTGCAGTAGCTTAAGCGCGGCCAGTATCCAGTATTCGGGAGATAGTAGGTTCGAACCCCACTGTCGGCAGCCCTGAAAATCTTTTTCCGTGGTTTCCCATTTTTTTGCTAGGTGCTTTACGTCGCACCGACACCGATAGGTCTTATGGCGACGATGGGATAGGAAAAGCCTAGGAGTTGGAAGGAAGCGGCCGTGGCCTTAATTAAGGTACAGCCCCAGCATTTGCCTGGTGTGAAAATGGGAAACCACGGAAAACCATCTTCAGGGCTGCCGATAGTGGGATTCGAACCTACTATCTCCCGGATGCAAGCTCACAGCCGCGCGCCTCTACGCGCACGGCCAACTCGCCCGGTGTTTCCCATTTTCACACCAGGCAAATGCTGGGGCTGTACTTTAATTAAGGCCACGGCCGCTTCCTTCCCACTCCTAGCCCTTTCCTGTCCCATCGTCGCCGTAAGACCTATCTGTGTCGGTGCGACGTAAAAAACTAGCAAAAAATAAAGTATCCGTAATTTATATTTAGCTCCCTCGATCTTTCAGTATTTATGAGCGGTTAGCTAATAATAATAAAGTTCATATATCCCAGTAATTGCAATGCAAGTCCCTGGGGTAGTATGAGTAGTTTTGACAGAAACATTTTTGAGAAATTATTGTAGACAACCTCGTATTTTTAGTAGGCCTAATTAAGGACACTTTTATTCTCCGTCCCGTGGAGTAGGGAAAATAATAGTAATCCACCAGCTGTAATCATCACATAACCACATTTCAGTTGAGAATTGTAGTGAAAATAAGGTATATTAGATAGTATCTTGCCTGTTATATTCGTGTTTTTCTTTGTGTACGGCAATCCTTTTGATACTTAATCATTTAACCAAACGCAAGGTTTCATTTCTATTAGAGCATAGTAGGATAAAGTAATACTAAAGAAATAATCTTCTGTTTACGCGTTTAACTTTGTTGGTAATCCTTGAGTACGGTAGTTCTTGCGAATTTCAAACTTTAAGCCTAATTGCAGTTTTCATTTCTATTTGTGCTTTAATAATAACCTATTGTAATTAGGATACGTCTGAACGTATTTTTTAAACTGTTGTAGTGTATTGTAGCGACTTATTAAAAATTAGAGTGCGTATTCTATTGTTTTGAGTAGTGTTGCGAATTTCAAACTTTAATTGTAATTTCAATTTCAGTTTGTGCTTAGTAATACTGTTGTATTAGGATACGTCTAAACATAGTTTAAAATCATTATAGTAGGTATCTTATTATAAATTAGTGTGTTTATTCTATTACTGTGAAATATTTGTGTAGTATAGTATGAGGTGTATCTGCATTAACTCTCTTACTAGAATTCTGTTGCAGTAATTAGGGCAGACTTAACTGCAGTTTAAAAATGTGTAGACATAATTCTTGTGAATTACTTTCGGTTTTCAGTAATTAACAGCAATTTTCATTCTGTTAGGGTGTTGTAGAAAAAGAGTTCGTACAACTAAGTAGTATTGTAGTGTAGTAGTAGCTTATATTAATTACCTTGTTGTGTGATCTTTGTGAACTATCCTAGACAATATTTCTTTCCTTTCATTTTTATAGGCAATCTTTCTTTCCTTTCATTTTTATTTGCACAGAATGTGTTATTTTATTTTTCCTTTTCTTCCCATTATTCCGTAAATAATGGCTACGCAGTGCAAGTGTAGGAACTGTGGGTGCGGCCAGGCATTAAGGAGTATAAGGGAGGAGTTGGAGAGTTTGAGGGAGATAATTAGGATTCTCTCAGAGGACAGGAAGGAAAGTAGACCTCCCTCAAATAATGTACAGGATACAGTAGGTGTAAAGGAGGGATGGGAAGGAAATGGGGGAATTGTAGAAGACAGGTGGTCTAATGTTTTCAGGGGAAGGAGATTGCAAGCTAAGGGCTCTGTTCAGGATCAGAATTCAGGACAGGTTGTTGTGAGAAATCGGTACGATTCACTGCAGGTAGAACAACCGAGGGAAGATGAAGAACGGAACTGTTGCTGATATGTGTGGGAGTAGGAGGAAGGGAAAAGGTAGGAAATGGAAATGTAGTGTAGTGGAAAAGGAAAAGACAGGTGGAACAGGGTCATGGGAGGGAGAAACGGGAGGAGGAAGTAGCTTCTGCAGCAGTGAGAGAAGATAGGGCTGACCAGGAGGGAAGGGGTTCAAATGAGGTGGGTAGGATTGAGGCTCTGGTCATGGGGGATTCCATTGTTAGACATGTGGGGAAAGTGTGTGGAGGAAAGGGAACCCGGGTAGAGTGTTATCCAGGAATCAGGTTGAGGCAGATGTTGAGGAAAGTAGAAGAGAAGGAAGAGGGAAAGGAGAAGGTTGTAGTGTTTCACGTTGGTACTAACAACGTAAGACAAGCAGGTATATACCAACATAGTTGGGGATGGGTGGCATCTGGTAAATGCAGCACGGATAAAGTTGAAGGAAGCGGAGATTGTTATCAGTGGAATACTGTGTAGGAGGGATATTGACTGGAAGGTGATTGGGGATTTAAATGAGACTATGGAGTGGGTATATGGGAAACTAGGAGTGAGATTTCTAGATCCTAATGGGTGGGTAGGAGACAGAGATCTGCGCTCAGATGGCCTTCACTTAAACCGCAGTGGGACATATAAGTTAGGAAATTTGTTTAGAAGGGTTATAGGCAGGTACATGCAGGGAAACGGGGTGGCGTAGGGAGCGGTGTTAAGCGAACAGGGAACTGGAAATCAAGTAGGGATGACATAAAAATGTTAGTGCTCAATTGTAGAAGCATTACAAACAAAGGAATCGAATTGAGTAATTGAATAGATTTATACTTACCAGATATTGTAATAGGAGTTGAATCATGGCTGAGAAATGATATAATGGATGGAGAAATATTCTCACGGACCTGGAGTGTGTATCGTAGAGATAGGATAGGAATGGTAGGAGGGGGAGTATTCACTCTGGTGAAAGAAGAATTTGTAAGCTACGAAAAAGTTAAGGATGAAAAACATGAAATTCTGAGTGTAAGGCTCATCTCTAAAGGTAATAGGCAACTTGATGTCTTTGGAGTGTACAGACCGGGAAAGGGTAGCGCTGACGCTGATTCAGAATTATTTGATAAGATAATCAGCTATGTGGGAAAGGATAAGGAAAGGAACGTGATTGTAGCGGGTGATCTCAATTTACCAAATGTCAATTGGGAAGGTAATGCGAACGACAGGAAGCATGAACAACAAATGGCAAATAGGTTAATATGGAAAGGGTACCTGATTCAGAAAGTGATGGAACAAACTAGAGGAAAGAATATTTTGGATGTGGTGCTGATAAAATCAGATGAGCTCTATAGAGACACCGAAGTAATAGATGGTATTAGTGATCATGAAGCTGTTTTTGTCGTACTTAAAAATAAATGTGAAAAAAGGAAGGTATTAAAATTAGGACTATTAGGCAGTACCATATGGGTGATGAAACAGGCATGAGGGAGTTTAAAAAAAGTAACTATGATCGCTGGAAAATGGTAAATAAAAATGCAAACAGACTGTGAGATGGGTTTAAAGCAATTGTTAAGGAATGTGAAAATAGGTTTGTACCTTTAAAGGTGGTAAGGAATGGTAAAGATTCACTATATTTGAACAGAGAAGTAAAGAGACTAAGAAGGAGGTGCAAGTTGGAAGGAAATAGAGTTAGAAATGGTTATGGAAGTAAGGAGAAATTGAAGGAACTTACTAGGAAATTGAATCTAGAAAAGAAGTCAGCTAAAGATAACATGATGGCAAGCATAATTGGTGGTCATACAAATTTTAGTGAAAAATGGAAGGGTATGTATAGGTACTTTAAAGGCAGAAACAGGTTCAAAGAAGGACATTCCAGGAATCATTAATGAACGAGTGGAGTGTGTATGCGAGGATCTTCAAAACGCAGAAGTATTCAGTCGGCAGTATGTAAAGATTGTTGGTTACAAGGATAATGTACAAATAGGGGATGTGAGTAATACTAAAGAAGTGTTAAAATTTACCTATGATAACAATGACATTTACAGTAAGATACAAATTTGAAAACTAGAAAAGCAGCTGGAATTGATAAGATTTCTGGGGCTATACTAAAGGCAATGGGTTGGGATATAGTACCATAAGTTATCTGAAATACTTATTTGATTGTTGTTTGGTTGAAGGAGCTATACCAAATGAATGGAGAGTTGCTATAGTAGCCCTTGTGTATAAAAAAAAGGGTGATAGACATAAAGCTGAAAATTACAAGCCAGTCAGTTTGACATGCATTGCATGTAAGCTTTGGGAAAGCATTCTTTCTGATTATATTAGACATGTTTGAGAAATTAATAACTGGTTTGACAAAAGGCAGTTAGGCTTTAGGAAAGGTTATTCCACTGAAGTTCAGCTTGTAGGATTTCAGCAAGATATAGCAGATATCCTGGATTCAGGAGGCCAAATGGACTGTATTGCGATTGACCTATCTAAGGCATTTGATGGGGTAGATCATCGAATACTACAGGCAAAAATGAGTGCTATTGGACTAAAAAAAAGAGTGACTGAATGGGTGGCTATATTTCTAGAACATAGAACTCAGATAATTAGAGTAGGTGAAGCTTTATCTGACCTGTAATAATTAAGAGGGGAATTCCTCAAGGCAGTATTATTGGACCTTTATGTTTTCTTATATATTTCAATGATACGTGTAAAGAAGTGGAATCAGAGATAAGGCTGTTTGCAGATGATGTTATTTTGTACAGAGTAATAAATAAGTTACAAGATTGTGAGCGGTTGCAGGGTGACCTCGATAGTGTTGTGAGATGGACGATGAGATGATGATAAACGGGGTTAAAAGTCAGGTTGTGAGTTTCACAAATAGGAAAAGTCCTCTCAGTTTTAATTACTGTGTTGATGGGGTGAAAGTTCCTTTTGGGGATCATTGTAAGTACCTAGGTGTTAATATAAAAAAAGACCTTCATTGGGGTAATCACATAAATATGATTGTTAATAAAGGGTACAGATCTCTGCATATGGTTATGAGGGTATTTAGGGGCTGTAGTAAGGATTTAAAGAAGAGGGCATATAAGTCTCTGGTAAGAGCCCAACTAGAGTATGGTTCCAGTGTATGTGACTCTCACCAGGATTACTTGATTCAAGAACTGGAAAAAATCCAAAAAAAAGCAGCTCGATTTGTTCTGGGTGATATCCGACAAAAGAGTAGCGTTACAAAAATGTTGCAAAGTTTGGGCTGGGAAGACTTGGGAGAAAGGAGACGAGCTACTCGATTAAGTGGTATGTTCCGAGTTGTCAGTGGAGAGATGGCGTGGGAGGACATCAGTAGACGAATAATTTTGAGTGGTGTCTTTAAAAGTAGGAAAGATCACATTATGAAGATAAAGTTGGAATTCAAGAGGACAAACTGGGGCAAATATTTATTTATAGGAAGGGGAGTTAGGGATTGGAATAACTTACCAAGGGAGATGTTCAATAAAGGAAAGATCACATTATGAAAATAAAGTTGGAATTCAAGAGGACAAATTGGGGCAAATATTCGTTTATACTGCCTGCTGTCATTTCTTGATGGATACAGTACTTTTGCATCCATCTCTTGGCACAGGCCAGAGTAAAGTGTGGCTTCCACCGAAGTCCCAATCAACATCCATGGCTGTTACAATATGGCAGCTACTGGGGTATGGGTAGTGCTGAGTAATGACATTCAGAGCACAACTAGTGCATCTGAGTGTTATGAAAGGTGCTGCTCACAGGGTCAGTCGTGCTGCAGTAGTACTTTCTGACCCAGTGAGGAAAGCAGTATACCGAGCTCGATAGCTGCAGTCGCTTAAGTGCGGCCAGAATCCAGTATTCGGGAGATAGTAGGTTCGAATCCTACTGTCGGCAGCCCTGAAAATGGTTTTCCGTGGTTTCCCATTCTCACACCAGGCAAATGCTGGGGCTGTACCTTAATTAAGGCCACGGCCTCTTCCTTCTCACTCCTAACCCCTTCCTGTCCCATCGTCGCCATAAGACATATCTGTGTCGGTGCGACGTAAAGCAACTAGCAAGGAAAGCAATGGCAAACTACGTCATTCCTCATCTTGCCTAGTGCGCCTCATTTTGGTGCTGCCATTGGTTTTTGGATTTTCCTTATAACCGCATAACCTTTGGTGGTGCTATTTGAGGATCCAACCAGCCTCTGGGCTGTTTACCTGACAGACAGACACATTCGTTTATAGGAAGGGGAGTTAGGGATTGGAATAACTTACCAAGGAAAATGTTCAATAAGGCTAGGAAAACAACAGTTAGGGAATTTGCCACCTGGGCGACTGCCCTAAGTGCAGATCAGTAGTGATTGAGTGATTGATTTAGTTTTCTTCCGACTCTGAAATACCACGCTTATAATCGATACCGTAAAAGTGAATAAAACATAAATGATCGGAAATTGTATTCTTTCTAACTTTTGTTATGCAGTACTTTTCGATAGGACCAACAACATAGGTATTTTTTAAAAATAGGTGCCTTCCCCTAAACTACAATTTCACCCAGGGTGAATAAAATTGTTTATATCTTAGACTGTAGTTTCTTATTGCCGGCCTCGTGGTGTAGGTGTAGCGTGCCTGCCTCTCGCCCGGAAGCCCCGGGTTCGATTCCCGTCCAGGTCAGGGATTTTTCTCTCGACCTGAGGGCTGCTTTGAGGTCTACTCAGCCTACGTGATTAGAATTGAGGAGCTATCTGACGGTGAGATGGCGGTCCCGGTCTCGAAAGCCCAGAATAACGGCCGAGAGCATGCGTCGCGCTGGCCACACGGTCCCTCGTAATCTGCAGGTCTTCGGGCTGAGAAGGGCAGGCTAAGACCCTTTCAAGGGCCTTAAGTGCCATGGGGGTGGGGGGTGGGGGTTAGTTTCTTATTCCCCGACTATATACCGATTTTCATTCAATTCTGTTAACCCATTTTCTCGTGGCTCGGCGTTGATATGGACTCAGCAACAAAAATACAAATTCATGAATAAAAAAGTGTATAAGACATAAATGATCGGGCATTTAATTCTATATAACTTTAGGTACCGTATGTCGTATAGGGCCACTAATAATATAAATATTTGAGAATTAAATTTCAGGTCTTCCCCTATACTACCATTTCACTCAGATTGAATAAAATGATTTATAGCTTAGTTTGTAGTGGTTCATCCCTGGACTTTACATACCGATTTTCATTAAATCCTCTTCCGCCGTTTTCTCGTGATGCGTGTACAGACAGACAGACAGACAGACAGACAGACAGACAGACAGACAGACAGACAGACAGACAGACAGACAGACAGACAGACAGACAGACAGACAGACAGACAGACAGACAGACAGACAGACAGACAGACAGAGAGACAGACAGACAGACAGACAGACAGACAGACAGACATTATGGAAAAGTAAAAAGTGCATTTCCTTATTACTGTGGACATGACCGATAGAGAAATACCATTCTTTTCAAATTCTGAGCAATATACAGACAAAACTCTTATTTTATATATATAGCAGATTGGTGCAACTCCCAGTCGTCGTCGGACATCAGCTTTCTTTGCGTGGTCTCATCGCGTGAGTCCAAGGCTCCACCGTAGCATTCTCATTTCCATAACATGTAGAACCTGCTTATGCTTTCCTGTTGCAATTTTTAAACTTTCCTCCTCATGCCTATCATTCTGCATAGTCTTTCCCAAAAAATAAACAATCAGAAATCGAGTCTAGGCGTATTTCGCTTCAGGCTGCCGGTTAACCTAGACTTTCCGGTAAACCACTTCGTTTGGAATCGTCTCATACATTTCCTAGTTTTCTATTCCTGTATTACATTAGGTGTTGGTGTTTTAGATTTAATTTTCAACTTTTCTTCATAGCCTAGTTTTGAAAAACTGATCCAGTTGTTATAACAATGTCTATGGAGTCCTTACCTAAATCCATTATTGGAGTACGGTAACAGTCTCATGGTCACTGCAATGGAAAATGTAACACAACACTTTACTCTCGGCATTAGAAATTGGCGGCAGCTATGAGCGTTCCACCGCTCTGCACATGCAGCAGGTAACTTGAAGCTTCCTACAGTATTAGCATAGTTCAGTCACACTGTGCATTCTAATTTAAATACATCCACCTGAGAAATTATTGCCCTTAGTTTCTAACATAATCCCGAGAACAATACCAGAATGTAGCTACGGACATTTCCTTCTCAATCCTAGACTCAGTGTTTCACTGATACACCAGTATAGAGATTGCTGCTGCAGACTTAACACACACGTAGTACACGAGATAAAATTCCGTAAGGCAAGCAATTACAACAGCAAAAGCTCGAGTTCCTCGCTATGCTGTATCAAATGAAGGAATCTGGGGCAATTCGGAGCTGTGAAGGGATGTTCTGTATGGCCAGTCGATTTCACGAGGAAACGAAAGACGGCACTACCGACAGTGATCATTAACAAGGTCTATATACCAAGACTGCCTGCTGTCATTTCTTGATGGATGCAGTACTTATGCATCCATCTCTTGGCACAGGACAGAGTAAAGTGTAGCTTCCACCGAAGTCCCAGTCAACATCCGTGGCTGTGACAATATGGAAGTTGCTGGGGTATGGGTAGTGCTGAGTAATGACATTCAGAGCATGACTAGTGCATCTGAGTGTTATGAAAGGTGTTGCTCATAGGGTCAGTCGTGCTGCAATAGTACTTTCTGACCCAGTGAGGAAAGCAATGGCAAACTACCTCACTCCTCATCTTGCCTAGTACGCCTCATTTTGGTGCTGTCATTGGTTTTTGGGGTTTCCTTATAACCGCATAACCTTTGGTGGTGCTATTTGAGGGTCCAATCAGCCTCTGGGCTGATGACCTAACAGACAGACAGATATACCAAGACCTGCTCCAATCCTCAGACCAAGACCGACTCCAATCCTCAGACCCTCTAAATATATATATTTAAAAAAAAAAACATGCCCACCGAAGTACCCGGGCTGCTAGTATTGGCTAACACGAAAATATCACGTACATATTACAAACACCAACGGCGGCGGTAATTTAACATGATACATGTAACATCATAGCGAAATTAACTTCTTCACGTATGAAAACGCTTCGACAACAAATACGCACCGCGTATAATCAACTAGAACCATATATATTGAACCCTTTAGGTCCATATTGAGGGATACCTACCTTCCTTACCTATCAGCAAAGTTCATGAGATCTGTCCCTTGGGTCGTTTCGGGTTCTTCGTCACTTGCTGAGGTAAAGGTAGGATTCATTAATTCTAATCTATCTACTGGAATGAAAGGTCTGTTTAAAAGATTCCTATTTATTCAGGAAATTCTGAAGCAATCTGTCACTGGTATCATAGAAGTCAACTGTATCCACTGGACACCACAATCATTTTTACATAACGGTCAGAACACTGGTGTGAGACTTTAACGTAACTGCCTGATGGGCATTCTTACTAGAAACCATTATCTCAATTATTAATCATTTAAGAAAGGAAAGTCTGGAAATCCTTAAATTCGGCTTCCATGTGAGACCACATGTACCATCATAGTGATTCGTTATGGTCCAGCCCTCGTAACACGAACTCTGGACTCTGAGTATAATTAAGGCCGTCCAATCGGTGTGTGCCACACAGTGGTTCTACGGCATGGACCCTTAATTGAATCGATGTGACCTGCGTCTATGTCATGGACCGACATCTAATCTTCTAAGTTACTTTAAAGTCATTGTGGATGATGACCGCAAGGAAATGATGCTACAATGGCATATGGCCCTAATCTAAGTCACTGAGGTTGATGACCCCTGACCATCCAAGTTTCTGAGCTGAAGGCTAAACACAATTAAGTTACATCGGTTGATGACCAAAGTTCCACTTTACTTATCCCCAGCACATTCACTGCTCAATCAATCAAAGTTCAATAATTACAACAACAACAATGCTCACAAACTTTGTGGCAGAAAATCCATTTCCTTCGGATATGTCCCTTTTATCTTTATTTTTTTAATATTCCCCAGACAACAAATTAAAATTTCCAGAATGCATCTCCAAGTTATTCGCTTGATTAAAGTTATTTCAAAATGCGGTTTCACTGAATTGAATAATTTAATAAATTTAAATGATTTATCGAAATGTTAAAGAACAGTAAATTTTATCTCCGCGGACTCTGGTTTCTTCACAACTTTCTACGCAGCTGTGATGTGAATTCAATATTGCGATGTTTATCTGGCTGGAAAAGAATTTGTTACATCATTCATGTCCAGCTATATATATCTCGTATCGTGATATCACACTTTAAAATCTAATCTAATCCTAACCGTTATTAACACTTGGATATCCTAATAATCTACGTACAAACCAAACAACTCGCCATATAATTACGATGTCATATCTCGTCATCACTGAATTTTGCACACCCCTCGCAGACAAACCGATCAATCACGACCATCGCTCTATATTTTGGACAACCCTGAAATTGGGTTACTCTGTTCCTTATACTCAAAGTTCATGGTTTCAAATGTTCATTACGTCCCCAATTACAGTATTTCACAATACTTAGATCATTACCGGCTATGAATTTTCAACTAAATCCAGCATTTTAACGTTTCCCTGGCCGAGAATACAGTCTCAATACCAAGCCTGTCCCGTTAGATAGCTGAGGTGTCTCACCCCCCTCGCTCGCTTGGCAGTTACAGGAACCACCTGGTTTATTCACAGTTGACTGACTTCTCAAATGTTCCCTTTAAACTCTGCCGACATAATTAAACAAATACGATATTCTAACCAACAAAATGCACAGATTATGCTTCAAGATGCCCACACTAATTATACGCGTCGCCAATTATACCGCTATGGATTTCTATGAATTTCTTTCCATTCTCAACATTATAAAATATTCCTCGGGCTATCATATCCCGGCTTCAATGACAGGACTCTAACCTGATTCGCACATCTCATCTCAACTCATATAAAACACTCCTCGGGCTTCAGTGTCCCGGCTTCAATGACAGGTCCAACCTGATTCACAAAACTAACCTCTGTTTCCCAGCTCCACAATTATCATCGACCAAGAACTGGAATAAAATCCCCACTAGAAATCCCAACATCTAATATCGCACAATGCATTACTCATGAATAACTTCGCATAAATGATATCGTATTTAATAACTTGATTTTTACGAGAAATGACTGAAACATTCTACTAGATCTTTTTATTGTCAGTCAGACATAGTTTAAAATGGGCATTGAAAAAAAGAACGTTTCTCTCCGTGACCAAATTCATCCCCTAGGTTCTCACCCGACAGCGCGCTTCCACTCGATTGAAAATGAGTAACCATGGATTATTATTATTAACGTCAAATTGCAGACAGAAGAATTTTACGTCGAATGAACATCTTACATTGACATCACAAAATACAGGCAGTACACTCACACGGATGACGATCTACATTGGACGTGATATCACTTCGGGATCCTATTCAATAACCTTTTACAACATTATACGGCCCTCGCAAGACTTCAAAAATTTATCCAAGTGGAAAATAAAACAAATGACTCTTTTAGTCGTACTCTCACATTTACAAAACTTAGTAGGGCGACCACTGCGTCGTATATCCCCATGCAAATACACTTTAAGAAATCACGAGACGAGATATAAGAGGCAGTAAGATGGAAAGTCACATTACCTTATGTAGTCACACCATTGTTCGTCATAGGGCTCACCTGCGACCCTGGCATTTTATTTAGCCATTTTTACATTCATGGCTGTACATATCATTGTGTTTCTTCAGGTTTCCTGGAATAAAGCATAACAAAAAAGAAAATACCCTTCACTTGATTGCTTGAACGCACACGATGGATTATAATTACTCCCGCACACGAATTACTTAATCACATTAGAATATTTCAGTACTTTGACCGTCCTATCTGATACACTTATTTCTCTCAAGAAAACTATCTCCCCATGGAGTCAAGACTTAGCCACACTGGCTAAAATCCGCAGTCGAACTCAGTCTACTTTCGTTGGTTTGATTTCGCAGAGCAGCTCAACAATTTTCGTCCGCTTTGTATCACAAATGCCGGAGAAGGAAGCTTCGTCATGGCGTCCCTTCATATTTATAGCAGTTACCCCCTCTCTTCGGATCTCTCCCTTTGCCGCCAAGAAAACTTCTTATAAATTTTCTGACTTACCTAAACTGTAATTTCAAGAGTTTTGAAAGTGACTACATGCTTGCTACATTTCTGGCGGTAGTGTTCATGGACATTTAAAAATTTTACGGGTTCGATTTGTGAGGTGATTGACCTCCTTTGATAGGCACTATATTTTTTTTTGACTTGGCGTGGTCACGCCGTGTACACGCGCTTTGAAATAGTTCATAAAAATGACTAGAGATTCTTCCGCCGTCGACACGTGTGGCTGACGTCACATACCCCAGAGCGTGGGACCGAAGGTAATCACCCCCTCGTCACGTGTCAAATCCATGCTATCAAGAATCCAACTTTAAATTATTTTGTTACATTATGCATAATGTTCTTAGGGCACAAAGGTCATGGGTTCATATTTCCCCCAAGACACGAATTCCTTTCGCGCAGTGACAAGGAATTTCCTTTAAATATTCCAGATGGCGAAATTTCTAATTTTGACGTCTGATGAAACATGACCTTTGAACATAAATTCCTTTCTTCTCTCTTATGCAGTTGGTCATCTTCTGGCGTACGGACACTGGTTGATGCCTTCAGCTTCCTGGTAGTTCTCCACTGAATTTTCGACTGAGCTATTTATCCCTTCGTCGCCGTCAAAGTCTTCCTCGCTGTCAAAGTCTTCCTCCTCAGAACCTTCCTCAAATTCTCCCTGTTCTATCGAGGTTTTCTCTGTAAGATTCCAATACTCCTCAAATGCTCTCAATATCACAGAGTCTGGGACTTGCCTGCATTCCCTACATCGTTTCAGTGGGTCACCCTGCTTTTCTTCGAGCGGTTCCACATCTTGATCCACCACTGATTCAATGAGGTTAACTTCCTGGTCCGCCATATCTTCAGGTTTGCGATAAACCTTCAAGTTGGCTGCATTGAAAATAGCCTCAGAGCGTCCATCTAACGACTGGATTTTATAGGAATTATTTCGGAAACTCTGGATGACTTTAAATGGACCCATATACAACGGTGCAAACTTCGCGTAATACTTGTCCTCAGGTTTTGAAATAGCGGGTTTACGAACAAGCACATATTCGCCTTCTTTCAAGGGCCGATGAAATCTTTTATTTTTGACGCGTCTCAAACGTCGGTCAGCTTGCTGACGAAGATGCCTAGCTGTCTCTTCAATGCGCATCGCTTGAGTCGGCCGTGGGTCGCTCGGACACTTCACCACTGCGTGCCATGGTCTCAGAGGATAAATATTGGAATGAACCACATTTGGGACGCACCCTATAGATTCGTGGATTGTGTTATTCACGCAATCTTCTATGATAGGTAACACATCCATCCATCTCCAATGCTCTTGAGCACAGAAGATCCGACAGAACTTCGCGATGACCTGCATAATTCGCTCTGACGGGTTTCCCTCCGGATGGCGAACTGAACTAAGAATATGTCGAATTTCAAGCTTTTGCAACTCCTGTTTAAATTGAGCTGAGGTAAATTGTGTACCGTGGTCCGTTAACAAAAACATAGGCTTCCCCATAGTTGGAATTATGGTCCTATTTATAGCTCTTAATACCAATTTAGTGTTTGCTTTCTGTAATGGACATAACGATGTGAACTTAGAGAATACGTCCACGGTTACCAAGACGTATCTATTCCCTCTACGTGACTTGGGAAGGACTCCGTAAATATCCATCGCGAACAATTCACGAGGTTTAGCTGGTAAGAGAGGTATCGGCGCCTGTCGAATGAGGTACGGGTTCGCCTTAACCCTCTGGCATGTGTCACATGTAATTACAAGGCTTCTCACGTCTTCTCGTAGATGAACCCAGGTGAACGTTTCCTGAAGGGTGGCGGTGACCTTGTCAATCCCACCATGACCGGTTATCCTATGGGCATGCCATATAAGACCCTTCCTAAGTGGTGGTGGTACCACAATTCGAGATTTAGTGTGATCCTTGTCTATGAATTTCAACAAGGTGTTGTCGACAAACAAATAGCTCTCAGCTAGCTTCTCAACTTCTCCACGTCCTGGGTCGTCATGTGGAAGTTCTCCCTTCAGCAACGAAATTAACCTGCCACAGAACTGGTCCTGTCGTTGACATTCTGGTAATCGTCTCAGCTCATTTAGAAAGGTTCTATCTTCGTCAGTTAACTCCACGAAGTTCACCTCATGTTCGTTATCGTTTGGGTTTCGACTTAGGGCATCCGCCAGGACATTTGACATTCCCGAACAGTGCTCGATGGTCAGATCAAACTGCTGGATAAACAGTGCCCACCTAGCTACTCTCTCGCTAGCAACTACCGTTTTCATCACAAAGGTCAAGGCCTTGTGATCCGTCCTAATGGTTATAGGGAATCCAAAAATCATCTTTCTCCAGTGCTGTAGTGATTGAACAATTGCAAGCATTTCTAATTCAGTGACACTGTATTTTAGCTCGTGTTTCCTAAGTTTACGGCTAAAGAATGCCAAGTAGTTCTTCTTCTTGGGTTCTTCTCCTTCCTCTTGGTATAAAACTGCACCAATCCCTACGGTGGAAGCATCAGTTTGCAAGATAAAGGCCTTATCGAAATTCGGGTACCCTAGCTTCACACTTCTAGCTAACATCTCCTTAGTATCCCGAAAAGAAATTTCATGTTCCCTAGACCATTTCCATCGATTGTTATTTACTAGCAAATCTTGCAATGGAGCCACAAACTCCGTATAATTTGGACAATGATCACTGAAAAATTGACTCATACCCAAGAACTGTCGGACGTTCTTTACCTTGATAGGCCTTGGAAAGTTGTCAATTGCCTGCAATTTCACTGGGTTAGGGCGTACTCCTTCACCATCAATGATGTGTCCTAAGAAGAGAACTTCCTCCTGTCCGAAATTTGATTTTTTCAAGTTGATCTTAAAACCAGCCACCCTGAGATTTTCGAGTAGCTACTCGAGATGATGAAGATTTTCCTCGAAATCCTTCGACGAAAGCAATATGTCATCGACATAGCGCGTAGTTATGGCCTTAACCTGTTCGGTGAGGTTGCGATCTATGGCGCGTATGAGAGCTGCACCGGCGTTTTTTATTCCAAACGCGAGACGGTTAAAAACATACGTGTGCTGGTCATACAGGAATCCAGTAAACAATCTTGACTTCTCATCGAGCATTATATGATGATACGACGAGGTCAGATCAATATTAGTGAAGCGGCGCTTGCCCCTGAACCTCCTAATAACTTCTTTGATGGGAGGAGCTCTATCATTTTCAGGGATTAGCTGTCATTTACGACCCTTGCATCCAAGCATACCCTCAGGGACCCGTCGGGTTTCTGAACGGTAACTAAGGAATTAACGAATGGTGTATTTGCCTTGGAAATCAACCCACTTTCTTCCATCTCCTTAATAATTTTTCCAGCCTCCTGGCGATGTTTCTCCGGAATGGGATACGGCCTACGTTTGAACGGCTCCCAACTGTTTACAGCCAACACATATTTGAAATTTGGAATGCATCCTGGCTTTGAATCGAATACATCCTGATATTTGAGAAGTAGTTCCCTCAACTTCATCTTCTCTTCCGCCGTCCCTGGGCATTCTGATACTTTCTGATTTATCAAATCTTCTACAGCCTTTCCCAATTCAGTCTCGAGGACATCCCACTCTTCCTGATTGACCTCTTCTGTTCCCTGTTCTATCTCCTCTTCTGCCTCCTTAGAAACGGTAGTGAAATGGACTTCTTCCTCACACATTCTTCTCCCAGTCTGACCCAATGATTCTTCGTTTAGAGCTACTAATTCCGGTCCGTCATCCTTCCTAAATTTCACCTCTCTCCTTCCTAAATCGATGACGGCATTACTTTCACAAATGAAGTCTGCTCCAAGAATAACATTATAGTGCAGCTTTGAAATTATGACAAAAGGATGCGAAAATGTCATGTCTCCTATCTGCAAATCCAAAAATGTCTGCGTTTTACAAATGGCAGTTTTGTCGGGAATGACTCCTCTAATTTTGATATTTGCTACAGGAATTTCTGGCAATTTCTTCCGAGTAGACAATTCGTTAAAGAAATTTTGTGAAATTAAGCTGATGCTGGCGCCTGTATCCAATAAACAGCTCACTTTAAAGTTGCATATCCTGACATTAATGATTGGTAGCTCTCTTATTTTCCTAACCTCCTGTCTGAGGTGGTCTTCCACTAATTCATCTGGTTGTATAATCCAGGAGTCAATCTGGGCTACTATCCAGCCGTCGCGAGAAATATATTCAGGCTGTGTGTGGGAATCCTGTCTCGTAACCACTACTGGAAATTTGGAGTTTTTTTTCCGCTCATTTGACGAGTTCAGACTTTCGTCGAAATGAGGCGCGTTAGGGTTTAATTCCCTATCCTGGTGGTAGGTCTTTCGGATAGCTCCAGTATGGGACATGTCTTGAGCTCCTACACAGTCAGTGTTGACTTCCCTTCGTTGGATGCTGTCCTTCCATTTGTCCTGTCCGGTACCTGACCTCAGCTCTCTCAAATACTGGTCCCCTTCTCTCCTTCTCTCTTCAGGCCCGTGCCAACGGTCAGAACGTCTGGAATTTTCGTAACCGTCCCCTCTTCTGTTGCCTTCATTCCCGCGTGGGTTCCTTCGTCTTAGATCTGAGTTCCCCTGGTATCGACCCTGGTTTCTTCTCCACTGTTCTCGGCGTCTGTCCCACTCTTCGTGATGGTATCTGGGCTGTTCCCAGTTCTTCCTACCTTGGTATGCCTGGTGTCGAACCGCCGCCCCTCATTCTCATATCTCGGTGCTCGGGAAACTTCCCTATCTGGCGCGCTCTCCTGGCTGTGATTTACGACATTCACCTGGGGCTCTGAATGCCTGACTATTCGCGGGGCTGATTGATGCGAATGGGTCTGGTCCAGCTGTCGCAATATCAATTCTGCCTGCATCGGGGTTTCGACCTTCGCAGCAATTAATATTCTCTGGATATCCGGTGGGAACTGTTTCTGGATAGCCTGAACCAGTTCTTGCTGACTTGGGGCTGATTCCAGTTCCTTGAACTTAACTAATTGTTCGGTAAAGTAAAGCGAAAATTTCGGCGGTCCTGCTGTGTTATACCGGCGACTATATAACTCTAGCCTTAGGTTCTGCTGAATCTCAGAATTCCAAAATTTGCCCAAAAATGCGGTCTGAAATTCCTCGAACGTGTCAAAGCTATATCGGAAACCTTTGAACCACAGCGACGCAACTCCGTCTAGGTACCGTTCCACAGTCCTTAGTTGCCTCTCTTCAGGTATCCTATTATCGCGAATATACTCCCTAAGTTCTCTAAGAAAACCCTTTGGCGTCTGGGTACCACTGCCATCGAATTTCTTAGGCTGATCTTCCTTAAGACGAATCATGTTTATAACATTAGTGACGTTTTGCCCCTGAGAATGGGTAGAATTGTCAAAGTGTCCGTTCCCTGCAGGATGTATGGGACTACTAGCGTTGCTAGGGCAACTGAACGACATATCTGAGGTGCGGCGAGATTTACTAACCACTTCCTCTATCTTGGCCTGGACTCCTACGATATTGTTCACTAACCCATCCAGTTCCAATTTCCGGGCACTAACTTCCCCCTTAAGAGCCTCATGAACAGATGTCAACTCGTCGCTCAGTGTTATGACCTTATCTTGGGTGTCTTTAAGTTGTTTCGATAGGTCTACCCTTGTATCGCCTAGATCTTTTCCTAGTTCCTCAATATCTGCTTGTACCTCCTCAATACTCCTAGCCGTTTCTTCCTGAGTTGTACCTAATTTCCTCATATCCTCTTTATTCATCTGGATTAATTTAAAGTCAATGGCCTCAATACGCTGGTCTACAGTTGCCTTGACGTCTTCGGCTACCTGGTCTACTTTGTCATTTACGACGGCTATCTCTTTACACAACATTTCCTTATGTTCATTCATTGCTGTGAAGACCTTTGACTTATCGTCTTCACGCATGATGTTGAACTTCTCTACCTCTGTCCTCAGATCGGCCTTAAGCTCAGCTTGATCTGACATCAACTGCTTATGTAGTTCCCTACTTTCGTTGACGTGCCTATCGAGGTCTCCTCTAATTATGTCCTGATTTTCACTGAGAACACGATGTAGCTCGCGAGTTTCCATGAACTGCTGATTTATTTCATGTTTAAAGTCAACCTGTGCTTTAGTGTTCTGCTCCACCTTCACATTTAAGTCACCAATGTCCTTCCTAATATCAACGCTAGCTTCCTTACAACTATCCTGAGTGTCCTGCACTTTAATGTCAACATTTTGAACAACTTCCTTCATACCTTTTAATTCTACATCTGCACTATCTAATTTATTGTCCACTGTTTCCAACCTTACACTCATAGATTTAATATTCTCACTTAAGTCCTTCCTATCGGCCTCCATTCTCTCCATAAAGTCCTTCATCATTTGGACCACCTGCCCTTGGGCCAATTCTCCCTCCTGCATAAACATACTGTATTTAACAGAAAACGATAGGTCATCGGTGAGCCCGAGACTTCAACGGCGTATAATAGGACTACAACGATAAACATCACAACATCCTCCTATCTAACACATCACACTGTTAATGCAATA
The DNA here is from genome assembly GCF_040414725.1 of Anabrus simplex. Lineage (NCBI taxonomy): Eukaryota > Metazoa > Arthropoda > Insecta > Orthoptera > Tettigoniidae > Anabrus > Anabrus simplex. The sequence goes on along the minus strand of NC_090267.1, from coordinate 145,502,648 downwards.
TTCTCTAAAATTTTATTTAATGAAATGTGAAATTCAATGTTCACTCGATCAAAGTGATCAGCCAAAACACTCAAACCAGTATTCAAAAATTTGGGAAATTACTCTAACACACTTAAATTATACCTTTCATTCAGTAGATAAATTATTCTTATAGTGGTATCTCCTAGCCTTACTCATCGGGCGTTTATCTATTTCTTCGAGTTCACTATCAACTCTGGCGCACGATTCTATCATCCATAATGTGGCATAGCCTCAACATTATTTCTCATTTCCTCTAGTACACGATCTTTCCAAAATATCCTTATCGTTATCGTGACTTAGGTTCCCTCATCGTTATCGTGACTAATGCCCCATCGTTAAGTGACTGATGCCACCACGTTGGAAGCCATTTTAATGAACCCTTTAGGTCCATATTGAGGGATACCTACCTTCCTTACCTATCAGCAAAGTTCATGAGATCTGTCTCTTGGGTCGTTTCGGGTTCTTCGTCACTTGCTGAGGTAAAGGTAGGGTTCATTAATTCTAATCTATCTACTGGAATGAAAGGTCTGTTTAAAAGATTCCTATTTATTCAGGAAATTCTGAAGCAATCTGTCACTGGTATCATAGAAGTCAACTGTATCCACTGGACACCACAATCATTTTTACATAACGGTCAGAACACTGGTGTGAGACTTTAACGTAACTGCCTGATGGGCATTCTTACTAGAAACCATTATCTCAATTATTAATCATTTAAGAAAGGAAAGTCTGGAAATCCTTAAATTCGGCTTCCATGTGAGACCACATGTACCATCATAGTGATTCGTTATGGTCCAGCCCTCGTAACACGAACTCTGGACTCTGAGTATAATTAAGGCCGTCCAATCGGTGTGTGCCACACAGTGGTTCTACGGCATGGACCCTTAATTGAATCGATGTGACTTGCGTCTATGTCATGGACCGACATCTAATCTTCTAAGTTACTTTAAAGTCATTGTGGATGATGACCGCAAGGAAATGATGCTACAATGGCATATGGCCCTAATCTAAGTCACTGAGGTTGATGACCCCTGACCATCCAAGTTTCTGAGCTGAAGGCTAAACACAATTAAGTTACATCGGTTGATGACCAAAGTTCCACTTTACTTATCCCCAGCACATTCACTGCTCAATCAATCAAAGTTCAATAATTACAACAACAACAATGCTCACAAACTTTGTGGCAGAAAATCCATTTCCTTCGAATATGTCCCTTTTATCTTTATTTTTTTAATATTCCCCAGACAACAAATTAAAATTTCCAGAATGCATCTCCAAGTTATTCGCTTGATTAAAGTTATTTCAAAATGCGGTTTCACTGAATTGAATAATTTAATAAATTTAAATGATTTATCGAAATGTTAAAGAACAGTAAATTTTATCTCCGCGGACTCTGGTTTCTTCACAACTTTCTACGCAGCTGTGATGTGAATTCAATATTGCGATGTTTATCTGGCTGGAAAAGAATTTGTTACATCATTCATGTCCAGCTATATATATCTCGTATCGTGATATCACACTTTAAAATCTAATCTAATCCTAACCGTTATTAACACTTGGATATCCTAATAATCTACGTACAAACCAAACAACTCGCCATATAATTACGATGTCATATCTCGTCATCACTGAATTTTGCACACCCCTCGCAGACAAACCGATCAATCACGACCATCGCTCTATATTTTGGACAACCCTGAAATTGGGTTACTCTGTTCCTTATACTCAAAGTTCATGGTTTCAAATGTTCATTACGTCCCCAATTACAGTATTTCACAATACTTAGATCATTACCGGCTATGAATTTTCAACTAAATCCAGCATTTTAACGTTTCCCTGGCCGAGAATACAGTCTCAATACCAAGCCTGTCCCGTTAGATAGCTGAGGTGTCTCACCCCCCTCGCTCGCTTGGCAGTTACAGGAACCACCTGGTTTATTCACAGTTGACTGACTTCTCAAATGTTCCCTTTAAACTCTGCCGACATAATTAAACAAATACGATATTCTAACCAACAAAATGCACAGATTATGCTTCAAGATGCCCACACTAATTATACGCGTCGCCAATTATACCGCTATGGATTTCTATGAATTTCTTTCCATTCTCAACATTATAAAATATTCCTCGGGCTATCATATCCCGGCTTCAATGACAGGACTCTAACCTGATTCGCACATCTCATCTCAACTCATATAAAACACTCCTCGGGCTTCAGTGTCCCGGCTTCAATGACAGGTCCAACCTGATTCACAAAACTAACCTCTGTTTCCCAGCTCCACAATTATCATCGACCAAGAACTGGAATAAAATCCCCACTAGAAATCCCAACATCTAATATCGCACAATGCATTACTCATGAATAACTTCGCATAAATGATATCGTATTTAATAACTTGATTTTTACGAGAAATGACTGAAACATTCTACTAGATCTTTTTATTGTCAGTCAGACATAGTTTAAAATGGGCATTGAAAAAAAGAACGTTTCTCTCCGTGACCAAATTCATCCCCTAGGTTCTCACCCGACAGCGCGCTTCCACTCGATTGAAAATGAGTAACCATGGATTATTATTATTAACGTCAAATTGCAGACAGAAGAATTTTACGTCGAATGAACATCTTACATTGACATCACAAAATACAGGCAGTACACTCACACGGATGACGATCTACATTGGACGTGATATCACTTCGGGATCCTATTCAATAACCTTTTACACCATTATACGGCCCTCGCAAGACTTCAAAAATTTATCCAAGTGGAAAATAAAACAAATGACTCTTTTAGTCGTACTCTCACATTTACAAAACTTAGTAGGGCGACCACTGCGTCGTATATCCCCATGCAAATACACTTTAAGAAATCACGAGACGAGATATAAGAGGCAGTAAGATGGAAAGTCACATTACCTTATGTAGTCACACCATTGTTCGTCATAGGGCTCACCTGCGACCCTGGCATTTTATTTAGCCATTTTTACATTCATGGCTGTACATATCATTGTGTTTCTTCAGGTTTCCTGGAATAAAGCATAAAAAAAAAGAAAATACCCTTCACTTGATTGCTTGAACGCACACGATGGATTATAATTACTCCCGCACACGAATTACTTAATCACATTAGAATATTTCAGTACTTTGACCGTCCTATCTGATACACTTATTTCTCTCAAGAAAACTATCTCCCCATGGAGTCAAGACTTAGCCACACTAGCTAAAATCCGCAGTCGAACTCAGTCTACTTTCGTTGGTTTGATTTCGCAGAGCAGCTCAACAATTTTCGTCCGCTTTGTATCACAAATGCCGGAGAAGGAAGCTTCGTCATGGCGTCCCTTCATATTTATAGCAGTTACCCCCTCTCTTCGGATCTCTCCCTTTGCCGCCAAGAAAACTTCTTATAAATTTTCTGACTTACCTAAACTGTAATTTCAAGAGTTTTGAAAGTGACTACATGCTTGCTACATTTCTGGCGGTAGTGTTCATGGACATTTAAAAATTTTACGGGTTCGATTTGTGAGGTGATTGACCTCCTTTGATAGGCACTATATTTTTTTTGACTTGGCGTGGTCACGCCGTGTACACGCGCTTTGAAATAGTTCATAAAAATGACTAGAGATTCTTCCGCCGTCGACACGTGTGGCTGACGTCACATACCCCAGAGCGTGGGACCGAAGGTAATCACCCCCTCGTCACGTGTCAAATCCATGCTATCAAGAATCCAACTTTAAATTATTTTGTTACATTATGCATAATGTTCTTAGGGCACAAAGGTCATGGGTTCAATATACAGTATATATTCTACTAAACAAGCTGATTATTTAGAAATTTCAATTAGACAAATAACATTCTGCCTTAGATTTCACTTGGCTGGATCTGTTAGCATGATATTTATAACATCATTTTGAATGCTTCAAAATAAATTGAGGTGCGATTTTCCTCAATTTCTTCGCTCTCATGAGAACTATGAAACATAATTTGTTGCTATCGAAACCGACTTTCAATCTATTAGGTCGTGTTCCGTGCGTTTAGTACGTGCTGAAGAGATGTTAAGTACAGAACAAAAATGGCCACTGGTGCCCGCCGACATCGTTTATTTCAAATGTGTTTAAATTTTTATTTATTTGCTAGGAGAATCTACTGTAGACTAACTTAAAGTTCTCCAAAGGAAAAGATGGCTCTTGAAAACGAACCCATGAAATATTAAAAATTATCGGTTTATGATTAGAATAAGTACATTATGAACAGTAAAATCAATTGGACTCAACTCCTTTTTTACCCCCCCACCTCCGCCGTTTAGTTGATTTACCCCCCTGCCCCTTCACCCCCAAAAAGAAGGCGTGTTTCTTTATGTTTAAAGGAGATTCCAAATACCAATGTTCACATCTGTTACCTTCGGTTTTGAGATATAAGTATCCCCATAAAAATAATTCATTTTTTTCACTTCCTTTCACACTCCCCACCCCCAAGTGAATTTTCCGGCAAAAAATACTTATTTCTTTAATAGTGAAGGATGTTCTAAATGCCAATTATTATAACATCTTCAGTTTTTGAGATATGTGTCCTTATAAAAGGAATTCAACTCTTTTTCACACTCGCCCCCAAGATGATTTCCCCCCCAAAACGCGTTTTTCTTTATTTTTAAAAAGAGGTCCAAATACCTGTTTTCAAGTCTGTAACAACTTTATTTTTTATTAGATTGAAGTATCCTCATACAATTAATTCAATGAATTCAATTAATTTATCAATTCTTGGATCCAATTCATTGGGTTTTTCGAGAATACGTATTTCCTTACATTTAAAGCAGATTCCAAATACCAATTTTCATGTCTACAAAATCTTTCGTTTTTGACATAATAGAATCTTCATGCAAATAATTCAAATAATTTTTCAATTCCCCGCCCCCCAATTTAAGTGGATTTCCGAAAACAAAAAATACTCATTTCTTTATTTTTAAAGGAGATTCCAAATACCAAATTTCACGCCTGTAACATCTTCAGTTTTTGAGATGTCAGTATCCTAATTAAAAGAATTCAACCCCATTTTCAGTCACGTTTACCCTCCCCCACCCCCACCCAAGTGTTTCTTCGAAAACAAAAATACATGTTTCTTTATTTTTAATAGAGATAAAAATACAATTTTTCACTTCTGTAACATGTTGAGTTTTTCTTATATACTCTAGAAATGCTCATTTCAAAATTCAACCCCCTTTTTAGTTCCCCTTAAGTGGAGTTTCCAAAAACAAATCACCTTTGTTTCTTTACTTTTACAGATGATTCCAATACCAATTTTTACGTCTGTAACATTTTACGTTTCTGAGATATACTGTAGATATACTCTTTCTAAAAATTCACCCCAATTTGTCACTCCTGTTTAACCCCCATTATTTGGATTTTCCAAAAACAAAAAGTACGTGTTTCTTTATTTTTAAATGAGATCCCAAATACCAATTTTGAGGTTTGTGATGTCTTCAGTTTTTGAGATGTAAGTATCCTCATTAAAGGCATTTAACTCATTTTTCACCCTTTTTCACCCCTCCTATCGGGATTTTCTGGAAACAAAAAATACGCGTTTCCTTATTTTTAAAGGAGATTCTAAATACCAATTTTCACGTCTGTAAACTTGTACAGATTTGAGATATAGATACACTCATTTTTAAAATTCACCCCCCTTTGCATCCCCCATTAACTAGGTTTAAAAAAAAAAAAAACATGTTACTTTATTTTTAAAGGAGATTCCAAATACCAATTTTCAGGTCTGTAATATCTTCGGTTTCTGAGATATAAGTATCCTAAAGGCATTCAATCCCCTTTTCACCCTTTCTCACCCCTCCTATTTGAATTTTCAGAAAACAAAAAAAAAAAAAACGTGTTTTTTTATTTTTAAAGGAGATTCTAAATACCGATTTTTACATCTGTAAACTTTTAAAGTTATAAGATATAGATACACTCATTTTAAAAATTCACCCCCCTTTTCACCCCCTTAGCGACGGAATATCCAAAAATCCTCCCTTAGCGAGCACCTACATTGTAATATAAATGTATCCTCAAAATTTCTTTTATTTTTGTCCAGTAATTTTGGCTCGGCGATGATGAGTCAGTCAGTCAGTCAGTCAGTCAGTCAGTCAGTCAGTCAGTCAGTCAGTCAGTCAGTCAGTCAGTCAGTCAGTCAGTCAGTCAGTCAGTCAGTCAGTCAGTCAGTCAGTCAGAACATGTTATTTTATATAAAGCCAGCAATTTAGGGTACATTTCTACTAACAGGGATAAAAGCGTATATTAGGGATTGCCTGCGTAGTGTTACGGTTTGTGTAATTAACTGCCGTCCGAGTCCGGGTTCGATTCCCGGTACTGCCGGAAATTTAACAATGGTATGCTGTCGAAATGGTACATGCAGCTCACATCTATTGCAGGTGTGCCTGAAAAAAAAAATTGAAAAAAAAAACCCGCACCGCCACGGAATGGCGACACGAGTTTACTGTAATAATGTAATACATTTTATTACAATTCGCTTTACGTCTTACTGGCACAATACGTCTTATGGAGACGATGGGAAGGGAATGACCGTGGCCTTAATGAAGGTACATACACAGCTTTTGCCTGGTGTGAAAAAGGGAAACCACGGAAAACCATCCTTAGGGCTGCCGACAGTGTGGTTCGAACCCACTATATCCCGAATACAAACTGATAACTACGTGACCCAAGACCCGCAGCCGCTTGCTCGGTGAGAAACTTTTATATAATATTATTATATTATTTCTTTCTTTCTTTCTTTCTTCCTTTTTCTTTCTTTCTTTCTTTCTTTCTTTCTTTCTTCCCGTCCACGGTTGGTTTTCCCCTCGGACTCTGCGAGGGATCCCACCTCTACCGCCCCAAAGCGAGTATTCTCGAGCGTTAGAGCTTGGGTTGGGGTATACAACTGGGGAGGAGGACTAGTACCTCGCACAGGCGGCCTTACCTGCTATGCTGAACAGGGGCCTCGTCGGGGGATGAGAAGATTGGAAGGGGTAGACAAGGAAGAGGAAAGAAGCGGCCTTGGTCTTAAGTTTGATACCAACCCGGCATTTGCCTGGAGGATACGTGAAAAACCACGGAAAACCACTTCGAGGATGGCTGAGGCGAGAATCGAACACCCTTACTACTCATTTGACCTCCTGAGGCTAAATGGACTCGGTTCCAGTCCTCGTACCACTTTTCAAATTTCGTGTCAGAGCCGCGAATCGAACCCGGGCCTCCAGTGGTGGCAGCTAATCACACTAACCACTACACGATCAAAGTAAATATAATTAAACTTGGTGATAATTTATTTTTATCTGTCTTATTTGTACTAATCTCACACAGCTTCAAAATGTTCTGTGAGCTGCCACTTATCACTTCGGCGATTTTGAACCCATTTTGCCCTCCTGTTCTTATCTTTCAGGAATCTAAATAACCTAGTCCCTTTACATGAATGACTTCTACAATTTTGAGCGACACAATAACCCATGACAACTTAATCTCACTGCACTGGACTGCACTGCACAGTGGTGGCTTTTGGTTCTAATATGGCTGCTGCCGCAAAGAATTCTGAGAGCGTGGCCAGACCTGTGTATAGTCCGCACACCGTTTAGCGATATTACTTTATACGGAGGTGAGCAGTAAGGAGGGAGCTTTTCCAGTTCCGGTTATACTACCAACCAAATGGAAATGAAATCTGAATTGAATCGATAATATGATCGATCGATATTAATTTTCTAAACATTTATTATCTTACGCCAACAACAGTGTCACACATCGATGCGAATCGTGTTCCTAGCATGAATTCTATAGTTTGGCTTTGTTGTGTAAACAACAACAACAACAGTACTAGTACGTAAAGTGTACGCCAGATGTCGCACAGCGATGCATAAACGATTCAAAGTTTGTGTTTCAGAGGTTGCCGATATGAATCTCGAAGATAAACGAGGTCGACCGATTCAGCACTAGGGTGTGCATGTATCACTAAAAGGTGCGCATACGGTATACAGACTTTAATCATTCAATATATTTCCAAAGTAAAAAAAAAAAAAAAAAGAAATGTTTTAAGCTGTGAACATACGAAGTAGATTTTTATCATGATAAACTGTTGATTTTTAATTTGTATGATGATCGTAGATTAAGAGAATGGACTGAGTATTGTTTGAGAAATATAATGAAATGTACTTGTAAATGTAATTCTTCTGGTGTGAAGTCTATGAGTTTATGGCACAGACATGTGGTTTATGTTTACATTCTAACATGAAATCAATGTAAATGCGTTTTGCATCTTCATGTGACTATGGCGGTCAAAGCTCGGCTGAAATTGAACAAATTCATTGTAAATTATTTGAAATATCACAAGATGGTATGAACGATCAGTTGAAAGTCTGATGATATATTTAGGTACCTACGTAATCGAACAAAACTTCTAGCGTCAACAGCCGTACAGTATTCACTAACAGTACCCGTGATTCCGCTCACTCTGACGTAGAGCTGGTTGGTAAATAACGTAACAGGTATTTTTAATCAATACGAGTTTGTAACGATTACAACATGTAACGGTTACTGGAGATATCCAGTTACTGAAATACTCGACAATACTCGCGTGTACTCGGCTAACGCGCGGCCGTTCTCGCTACGAGTAACTGCCTCCGGTAACCAGTATTTTACTAACCAGTATTAAGTCGTTAACGCGTATTTTTAGCTTTATAGAAGTTATGAAGAGGACAAAGTCGAGCGCTTTGTTGTTATATTTTTCCATAATAGATAGGAGTTCGTGAAATGCGGTATGTGGGAGATTAAGTGTTCATATAAGTTATTTAAAGCTAGCAATTTACATTATTCTTTAATTGTATAAAGGTTATCTATTTATTTATTTACTTATTGCTGCATTTTTCGTTATTGTTAAAACTTCATGTTCCTGTTAAGCAATTGTCGCGGCGATTCTATATAGCTATTTAAGAATTTATTCTTGTAATATCTGGAGTTATTTTTTGTTGTTGTATTTTCGTTACTTTTTAAAATGATCGGCTTTAAGTATTTTCCGGTGGGTGAACTATCTGCCGGCAAAGTGAATTTTGCATAACTGGAAACTATGAATCTTAACTTGGGTTACTTACGTCGACCTTGCAGGTACCATATTTCCCTAGTTCCCTGGCGTTATTGGTCGCGAAGGGCCTTTGGCGTACCAAGCGACCGCTCCTCAGCCCGAAGGCTTATATATTATGAAATGATGCGTGGTCAGTGTGACAAATCTTCTCGGTTGTTGTTCTGGGCTTTCTTAACCGAGGCCGCCATCTCACCGTCAGATAGCTCCCTTAAACGATATCACATGGGCTGGGCTGAGTAGCTCATGCGGTAGAGCGCTGGCCTTCTGAGGCCAAGTTAGCGGGTTCGATCCCGGTTCAGTTCGATGATATTTGAAGGTGTTCAAATACGACAGCCTCGTGTCGGTAGATTTAGCCTAATTTCACATTACGAATTCCTGAAGAACAAAAGTCCAGCATCTCAGCGTATCCTAAAACCGTAAAAGTCAGTGGGACGTAACACCAGTAACGTTATTGATATCACGTGGACCTCGAACCAGGCCTCAGATCCACCTGAAAATCCCTGACCTGGCCCGCAATCGAACCCGGGACCTCCGGGTAAGAGGCAGGCACGCTATTCCTACAACACAAACTTGGCACGATATTTCTCTAGTTCATCGAATATTATATGCCTTTAATAACGAACCCCCCCGGTGTACTAGTAGTTATTTTTAACCGTTATTGTTAACGAAGGGGCTGCCTGGCCGAGGCGGTAAAGGCGTGCTCGGATCACCCTGAAGGACGCGGGTGCGGGAAGTCGTAACATTTAAGAAACAAGATGTCCACTTCCGGAGGTGCACATGGCCCTGAGGTTCACTCGACCTACACCAAAAATGAGTACCAGGTCAATTCCTGGAAGCAAAGGCACCCGGGGGTAGAGCTAAACATTCTACCCCACCGAGAGCCGAGGTTAGGAATAGTGGGAACCTTTACATTCCACCCCCTACCAGGGCCTTCATGCCTGTACGGAGATGACTGCTTATTTTCTTATTGGTAAAGAGTATATTTGCGTAACTGTTAAAGTTGTAATCGTTAACCAAAGATAAGTGCCAAGCCCATCCCCACTCTGAAGTCAGAATTAGAAATACGGTTTGAACTAATAATAAGTTACCTCTGACCAACCTCTCTGTCACATTTCATCTCATCTTTTCTCGTCAGCCTCTACGTCTATTATCGTGTGTCAGAAATTCCCTTAGTTGCACTCTACCGGTAAGGTTATTCGCATTGCGTGCAAGGTTCTATCGGATCCAACTTGGAAAGGGAATTTTCCTCACACTACAGCAAGAATCCATTATATTATTAGAATGTCGCATGGTTATATCTACATTTAATTTCTGTATTAGAAATATTGGACCTCAAACAAGACAGACACCCTCTGCGCCAATGTTCAACTTTCAATGCTCCACCTGAAGATGCACTTGGAATTTTAGAACTCAATAGAAGCATCTCGACTTTGCATTCAACCGGCACATTACGTTTTCAAAGTGCAATTTTAGAGTATTCACTAACAAGGGCATATTTTAATCACCATTGTAAAAGTTGTATAACTATTTTTACAGTCTGATTGTAATTGACGTAAATCCTACAAATTTTATTTGTCACTCATCAGTATAACATTATTTTGTCTATAACAGTTCATCACTCCATCATTTTATATGTACATTATCGCACCACATACACAGTTCATTCTTTTAAATTTTATTTTATTTTATTTTATTTTATTTTATTTTTTGCTAGGGGTTTTACGTCGCACCGACACAGATAGGTTTTATGGCGACGATGGGATAGGAAAGGCCTAGGCGTTGGAAGAAGCGGCAGTGGCCTCAATTAAGGTACAGCTCCAGCATTTGCCTGGTGTGAAAATGGGAAACCACGGAAAACCATCTTCAGGGCTGCCGATAGCGGGATTCGAACCTACTATCTCCCGGATGCAAGCTCACAGCCGCGCGCCTCTACGCGCACGGCCAACTCGCCCGGTTTAAATTTTATTTCCACAATGTAATTCTGACTTAGGACTTCGGCATTAGTTAGGCTGATGATGACCCATACATGGTCGAAACTAGTCCCTTGATAATATTTTGTAATGCATTTATAGACATTGCAATTATTGTACAGTATTGAGTAGGTGGAATACAATGTTTAAATTATATGTACTTACGTATACCCCGTTCAATGTTGTCGGATGACGCCATCTATACTAGTGTATGAATAACAAAGTGACTTGAAGTTTTGGTGTGTATGCAGTTTTTATTTGTGTAAACACAAATTATTTGCACTCACAAAAAAAATGTGCATTGAGTGTTTACGTCTTATTATTACATTCAGAACACACAATTACTATAAATCAATAATTTTCATAACTATACAGGCACATGGAACGCTTTATAACGAAATTGGTTGTGTATGAATAGGAAAGTGACAAGATTGTTAGCGACTGCAAAAAGACCTCGACAATGTTGTCAGATGGACCTCAGGCAATGGTATAATTATAAACAGGGTGAAAAGTCAGGTTTTGAGTTTCACAAAGTGGAAAGGTCCTCTCAATTTTAATTACTGCGTTGATGGAGGAAAAGTTCCTCGTGGAGATCACTGTAAGTACGAATACCTAGGAAAGATCTTCAGTGTAGTAATCACATAAACGGGATTGTAAAGAAATGTTTCAAATCTCTTCACATGGCTATGAGGTTATTTAGGGGTTGTAGTAAGGACGTAAAAGAAAGTGCATGTATCTCTGGTAAGACCCCAACTAAAGTATTGTTCCAGTGTATAGCACCCTCTCCAGGATTAGTTTATTCGAGAACTGAAATGCAAAGAAAAACAGCACGTTTTGTTCTGGACGATTTCCGACAAAAGAGTAGGGTTACGAAAATGTTGCAGAGTTTGGGCTGAGAAGACTTGGGAGGAAGGAGATGAGCTGCTGTCGGTGGAGAGTTGGCGTGGAATGGTATTCGCAGACGAGCCAATTTGAGTGGTGTTTTTAAAAGTAGGACAGATCACAATATGAAGGCAAATTTGGAATTCAAGAGTATCAATTTGGGAAAATATTCGTTAATAGTAAGAGGAGTTAGGGACTAGAATAATTTACCAAGGGAGATGTTTGATAAATTTCCATATTCTTTGAAATTATTTAAGAAAAGTCTAGGTAAGCAACAGATAGGGAATCTGCTATCTGGGCGACTGCTATAAATGCAGTGGTGATTGATTTGATTGAGTACTGACCCACCTCCAGCCAGCACGAACCCTACCTTCTTATTCTACTTCTTCTATTCTTATTTATGTCTTTTTACCTCCAGTTTTTGAGGTGGGCACTTGATTTGGTTTTTGAAGTTTTATGGCCGGATGCCATTTTTGCCGCCAACCCTATCTGGAGGGATATATTCATTACTTCACTTTTCCTTGGTGGTTAGTAGTGTGGTGTGTTGTATGTAAATGAAGATAAGTGTATTAAGTCCAGCAGAAACACCCAGTCTCCGAGCTATAGGAATTAATCGTACGCAGTTAAAATCGTCGGCCCAGACGGGAATCGAACTCCGGCATCTCTGAACCATTCTGCCAAGGAGACGGACAAACGCATAACTACCATCATCCCGAAAATATTCTTACGTCTTGATTCAGCGGACTGTACCTTTATAATACGTACCGGCACACAATTAGGGACCTCACGAACTCGTGTTAAGAGCGGTGCTAGGTGATATGCTGACAATCAAGACCCTCTGGTTGAACATCTGCCCCCCAGTCCATGAAAAGCTTGTACTGATAGTTTAATAATAATAATAATAATAATAATAATAATAATAATAATAATAATAATAGTAATAATGCTATTTGCTTTACGTCCCACTAACTACTCTTTTACGGTTTTCGGAGACGCCGAGGTGCCGGAATTTAGTCCCACAGGAGTTCTTTTACTTGCCAGTAAATCTACCGACACGAGGCTGACGTATTTGAGCACCTTCAAATACCACCGGACTGAGCCAGGATCGAACCTGCCAAGTTGGGGTCAGAAGGCCAGCGCCTCAACCGTCTGAGCCACTCAGCCCGGCGTACTGATAGTTTGGGGCCTCCTATATCGTACGTGACTGTCATTTGAGTCAGTGCTGATACTAACTTACCAGGGTCATTGTAGCCAAACTCCGCTGTCATGATCATTAAGCGAACATGCCCAGTCACTTTTCTGGCTACGAAGGATCGTAATTCCTTCTGTGAGGTATTCGTGGAACACACATGACACGGAGGAATATCGAATACCTTCTTCTTGATAACTTTAATTATGCGTAATTTGAAGCATATGGTGGAGATTGTGAAAATACGTAGTTTAAGGAAGAATTGGAATATGTATAATATCACAACTGATAACTGCAAAAATGATCATAATTATTTTGTTTTAATGTAATATGATTTAGTTTCAGTCTTATAAAATTAACTTCACTTTTTGTCTAGAATATTGCCTTCTTATACAAAATCAAATGAACACATGCCAGACTAAAACAAATAATAACAAAAAAAGTTCAGTTAAGATGTAAATCCAAAATGAAACATATTTTCCAAAAAGCAGCTATCCTGAAGAGCTAATGATTAATGTAACGTGTTAAATGAAACGAGCGAGTCATATTTGGAAACGATGCGGTAGACTTTACGACGGTAGAATTCAGAAACAAAACTTGAAACGTAAGTTTTATACAAATGATTTATTCTCGTAACTAGAACCATTCAAATTCAAACAGTTACTCCAACTTTGGAAACGACCCAGTCGTTTTTTAGACCACGGTGGGTGGCCGTGCGGTTAGGAGCGCGCAGCTGTGAGCTCGCATCCGGGAGATAGGGGGTTCGAACCCCACTGTCGGCAGCCCTGAAGATGGCTTTCCCCTTTTAACACCAGGCAAATGCTGGAGCTATACCTTAATTAAAGCCACGGCCCGGCCTTGTCCTGTCCCTTCGTCGCCATAATACCTATCTGTGTCGGTGCGACGTAAAGCAACTAGCAAGAAGAAGAAAAAAAAAAAAAAGAAGACCACGGTGGGAACGCACACTTACAGGCGAGTGCCTATTTCAACTCAAAACAAGTAGCACCTCACTTCACCTGGCACTTCTTTCTAATGGACTTCCTTTTAAGTCTTATAGTCCGACTGTTGGTTGAATGTTCAGCGTACTGGCCTTCGGTTCAGAGAGTCCCGGGTTCGATTCCCGGTCGGGTCGGGGATTTTAACCTTCATTGGTTAATTCCAACGGCCCGGGGGCTGGGTGTTTGTGCTGTCCCCAACATCCCTGCAACTCACACACCACACATAAGACTATCCTCTACGACATTAACACGCAGTTACCTACACATGTCAGATGCCACCCACCCTCATTGGAGGGTCTGCTTTACAAGTGCTGCACTCGGCTAGAAATAGCCACACGAAATTATTATTATATAAGACTTATAGAGTACCAGGTTTCTAACCATCGTACTAGAGGTGCAGTGGCATTATTAGTTTTAAATACTGCGATACTGTAGAGTCCTCAGCCTGAAAGCCAGTCGAATCCCGAGCAGCTCCACCATTACTTGCCATAGATAGTCCAGGTGTCTCTTAAGGGGACAATCTGGAGATAAAAATCGATATTTTGGTTATTTTGGCGAAAACATTTTTATGGCTGAAATTGAAAGGATTGAGTTTCTTCTTTCTTGTCACGAAGTTATTCCGTTGAATTCAAACAATTTATCACTTTAATAATGCTTTGTTTGCCAGTCTGTACACAGCAGAAATGGGCGTGGCGATTGCGTTGCTTTCATTTTCCCACCAATTATAACTTTATATATTATTCTCATTTTCTCCCAAAATATTCTGCCAAATGTAACAGAATTTGTATGGTATATGTATCACAGCTATATTAGGAAACATGTGTGTGGAATGTTTGATTGAAGAATGTTTTCAAGTAGTAGGGATCTTTAAATCCAAAATTTTAGAACTTAAAAATTACACAACCTTTTTATTTTTGGCTATTTGCTTTACGTCGCGCCGACACAGATAGGTCTTATGGCGACGATGGGATAGGAAAGGCCTAAGAGTGGGGAGGAAGCGACCGTGGCCTTAATTAAGGTACAGCCCCAGCATTTGCCTGGTGTGAAAATGGGAAACCACGGAAAACCACCTTCAGGGCTGCCGACAGTGGGGCTCGAACCCACTATCTCCCGATTACTGGATACTGGCCACACAAACTTTAGTACAATATATCTTCTTACATAAATTACTAGCTGATGTACCCGTGCTTCGCTACGGAATTCGACATTGTATAAAGAATTGTAGGTTAGGTAGAGTACACGTTGTGAGTAAGACTGTATTAAATTGCATAGCTCTTAATGTTACCCTGGAAACGCGACGGAGAAATCACCAAATGTCTTTTCTCATATGAAGACTGCGTTAGGGAATTTTCATTGTAATGGTAGGAACGCTTGCCTACCATCAGTCACAATCAGGTTGGGGAATTGCATTATAATGGCAGACACTCACTCCCCAACTGACTTTTTACATCCTCAGAAAGACTGTCTTAGTGGTTTTCCCAAATTAAATTAAGATAGGTCATTACAATGGCGTCAGTAGGAATAGCGCGAGTAAAAGCAATGATTTCACATGAAATATTCGATCAAATGAAAAACCACACATTTTCTCACTTTTAACGTACAGTACTACGCTGCCGATCTAACAGTCCAAAGTTCCAGAGCTGGCATGACCAGGCCGCAGACAGCCATGATCCGTGAACACTCTTAGTCTTTTTCCGGAGGGGGAAGGGTTCGAATAGCGGAGAGTCCCAGGGCAAAAGCTACGCCCTTTTACTAATCTGTTTCCTAGGAGTACCCGATGAGTCGGAATATCTCAATTCACTACACTTGCGGCGGAAAAATCTATCTGACTTGGAGGCAATTTCTTCCTCCAAGCCAGAGAAGAAATCCCCTGTTCACTGCTAATTTTGAATAAAATGAATGTAGAATTTAATAAAAGTGAAGAGGAAGGAGCTCTTTTTAAGAAATGGCTCTTTTCAGGGTTGAGGTTTGATTTATTTAGTGAATTGTGGTGCTATAATTTGGAATATGCCTAAATCGTATTTCTTGACCAGGTCATACCTCTACTACTACTGCTACTACTAATAAGTGAGCCTGTGCCTTAAGAGTGCACACAGCTCATTCAAAACAGCGCGTCAGAGTAGGGATCGAATAGCTGGAATACTATGATGAACCAGTGAGTTACATACCAGCAGTACGGTATCAGAAAATGTATGAACCAGAAGAATGACATGCTAAAGAAGAAAGTTTTCTAACTCCTCAGCTATTTCCCGCCAATATTCGGTCAGGCTGTATCGGAGTTGAGCGGCAGCATAAGAGACAAAGAATATCACCACAAACAATGGTCAATGTAATGTTATTGTTGATCAATGTTATGCGCTTTCAATATTGTAGGCCTTCACATTTAGTTTTCTTCCGACACTGAAATACCACTCTTATCATAGTCGGTACGGTAAAATTGAATAAAACATAAATGGTCGGAAATTGTATTCTCTATAACTTTTGATATGCAGTACTTTTCGATATGACAAATAACATAGGCATTTAAAACTTAAATTTTAGGGGCCTTCCCCTAAACTACAGTTTCATACAGGGTGAATAAAAAGTTTAAAACTTAGACTGTAGTTTCTTATTCCCCGACTTTATATACCGACTTTCATTAAATTCTGTTAACCCATTTTTCTCGTGGCTCGGCGCTGATATGGACTAGGCAAAAAAATACAAATTCCTGAATATCCGTGTTATCAAAGCCGCTACGGTAACAATGTATGACATAAATGATCGGAAATTTAGTTCTACATAACTTTAGTTATGTAGTATTTATCGATAGGACCACCAATAATATAAATATTTGAGAATTAAATTTTAGGCCTTCCCCTAAACTACCATTTCACTCAGCGTGAGTAAAATGATTTATAGCCTAGATTATAGTGGCTCATCCCCCGACTGCACATACCGATTTTCATTACATTCTCTTCAGCAGTTTTCTCGTGATGCGTGTACAGACAGACAGACAGACAGACAGACAGACAGACAGACAGACAGACAGACAGACAGACAGACAGACAGACAGACAGACAGACAGACAGACAGACAGACAGACAGACGGACAGACAGACAGACAGACATTACGGAAAAGTAAAAAGTGCATTTCCTTGTTACTATGGACATGACCGATACAGAAATACCATTATTTTCAAATTCTGAGCAATGCAATGTACTCTTATTTTATACTAGCAAGATACCCGTGCTTCGCTACGGTATTATACTGAAATTTATAATTGAATGCCAATTGTTTTAGATATATAATCCGCCGAAATTCGCGATCTGACTCGTTTTCTGCGAGAATCCGCCAAAATTCGCGATCTGACTCGTTTTCTAATAGATTACGGTATGTTTCCTCACATTTTTCAATCTTTATTTCCAGCAATCGATTTCGTACTTCCCGGGCTAGGTCCAGATATTCCACCCCGTCAGTTGGGTCCCTAAATCTTTGCCATCTTTTCCTATAAGCGTTTTTAATATGGATCAAATCCTTCAGGAGATCCGGCGTGGTGTCGTCTTAGGTGCCTTGGCGGTACTGAACCCGCGGCCGGACTGCATTCTTAGTCATTACCCGTCCAGGACCATTTTCCAGGGGGGTCCGCACATTTGACAACGGTCCAGAACATTATTATTATTATTATTATTATTATTATTATTATTATTATTATTATTATTATTATTATTATTATTATTATTATTAAAAGATGTTCTGAACCCCACAGCAAGCTGCAAGATCGCTACTTGGCGGTAAATTACATCTGCTGCCAGTGTCATTGTTACAATGTGACCAGCACCATCGTCGCGCGTAGGCAAGTGTGCGGGATTTCTGGCGATACCAATGACATACTTCCGTGCATTGTTGACCTTATTGTAGAGGTGAACAATTTGACGGTCCATCTCATTCCTATCGTTTATTTCAAATGTGTTTAAATTTTTATTTACATGCCAGGAGGATCTACTGTAATCTAAGAACGTTCTCCGAAGGAAAAGATGGCTGTTGAAAACCAGCCCAGGAAAGATTAAAAATGATCGGTTTATGATCAGAATAAGTACATCGAAACTATATAGCCTGTTTCCAGTCATTCGACAGGGTCAGAAATGGAATGAATAAAGCCCCATCTAGCAGCGACAATAGGAATTGTGCCGGCTGCCGAAGCACACCTCTGGGGCAATGATCGTTGAATGACAAATGAAATGAAATATTGGACAGTGTTGCTGGAATGAATGATGAGAGAGAAAATCGAAGTATCCGGAGAAAAACCTGTCCCGCCTCCGTTTTGTCCAGCACGAATGTCACATGGAGTGACCGGGATTTGAACCACGGAACCCAGCTGCGAGAGGCCGGCGCGCTGCCGCCTGAGCAACGGAGGCTCCTTAAGTACATTATGAACAGTAAAATCAATTGATCTCACCTCCTTTTACACCCCACCGCCGTTAAGTTTATTTACACCCCCCCCCCAAACAAAATAGAAGACGTGTTTCTTTATGTTTAAAAGATATTCCAAACACCAATGTTCACATCTGTTACATTCAGTTTTGAGATATAAGTATCCCCATAAAAATAATTCACTTTATTTTCACTTCCTTTCACACTCCCCTCCCCCCCCCACCCCGTAAGTGAATTTTCCGGCAAAATATACTTGTTTCCTTAATAGTAAAGGATCTTCTAAATAGTAATTATTACGACTCTAACTTCTTCAGTTTTTGATTTATGTGTCTTCATGAAAGGAATTCAACTCCTTTTCACTCCCGCCCCCCAAACGCGTTTTTCTTTGTTTAAGGAGATTCAAATACCAATTTTCACGTCCGTAACAACTTTAGTTTCTATTAGATGTATGTATTCTCATACAATTAATTCAATTAATTTTTCAATTCTTTCACCCCCCCCCCCCTTTCATTGGATTTTCCGAGAATACGTGTTTCTTTACTTTTAAAGCAGATTCCAAAGCAGATTTCACGTCTGTAATATCTTCATTTTTGAGATATCAGTAGCCTAATTAAAAGAATTCAACACCATTTTCAGTCACTTTTACCCCCCCCCCTTCCACCCAAGTGGTATTTCCGAAAGCTGAAAATACACGTTTCTTTATTTTTAATAGAGATAAAAATACCATTTTTCACTTCTGTAACATGTTAAGTTTTTGAAATATACTGTAGAAATTCGCTTTTTAAAATTTCACCCCTTTTTATTTCCCCTTACGTGGAGTTTCCGAAAACAAATCACCTATCTTTCTTTACAATTACAGGAGATTCCAAATACCCACTTTTTACGTCTATAACATTTTACGTTTCTCAGATATTCTGTAGATATAGTCTTTCAAAAAATTCACCCCAGTTTGTCACTCCTGTTTAACCCCCATTAATTGGATTTTCCAAAAACAAAAAAATACGTGTTTCCTTATTTTTAAAGGAGCTCCCATATACAAATTTTCAGTTCCGTAATATTTTCAGTTTCTGAGATATATGTATCCTCATTAAAGGCATTCATCCCATTATTCACCCATTTACACCCCTCCTATTGGGATTTAAAGAAAGCAAAAAATACGTGTTCTTGTATTTTTAAAGAAGATTCTAAATACCATTTTTTTACATCTGTAAACTTTTAAAGTTTTAAGATGTAGACACACTCATTTTAAAAATTCACCCCCCTTTTCACCCTCCATTATTTGGATTTTCCAAAATCAAAAAAATACCTGTTTCTTTATTTTTAAAGTAAATCCCAAATACCAAATTTCAGGTGTGTAATATCTTCAGGTTCTGAAATATAAGTAGCCTCATTAAAGGCATTCAACCGCTTTTTCACCCTTTTCCACCCTTCCAATTGGGATTTTCCGAAAACAAAAAAAAATACGTGTTTCTTTATTTTTAAAGGAGATTCTAAATGCCAATTTTTACATCTTTAAACTTTAAAAGTTTTGAGATATAGATAGACTCATTTTAAAAATTCACCCCCTTTTCACACCCCCCATTAATTGGATTTTCCAAAAACAAAAAATATGTATTTCTTTATTTTTAAAGGAGATCCTAAACACCAATTTTCAGGTCTGTAATATCTTCAGTTTCTGAGATATAAGTATCCTCATGAAAGTCATTCAACCACGTTTTCACCCCTTTTCACCCCTCCTATTGGGATTTTCCGAAAACAAAAAAATACGTGTTTCTTTGTTTTTAATGAAGATTCTAAGTACCAATTTTTACATCTGTAAACTTTAAGAGTTTTGAGATATAGATGCACCCATTTTAAAAATTCACCCCCTTTTCACCCTCCCATTAATTGGATTTCCCCCAAACAAAAAAATACGTGTTTCTTTATTTTTAAAAGAGATCAAAAGTACCAATTTTCATGTCTGTAATATCTTCAGTTTCTGAGATATAAGTACCGGTATCCCGATTAAAGGCATTCAACCCCTTTTTCACCCTTTTGTGCCCCTCCTATTGGGATTGTCTCAAAACAAAAAAATACGTGTTTCGTTATTTTTAAAGAAGATTCTAAATACCAATTTTCACATCTGTAAACTTTTAAAGTTTTGAGATATAGACACACTCATTTTAAAATTTCACCCCCCTTTTCACCCCTTAAGCGACGGAATATCCAAAAATCCTCTCTTAGCGAGCACCTACATCTTAATATGAATATATCTCCAAAATTTCATTTCTTTATGTCCAGTAGTTTTGGCTCGGCGATGATGAATCAGTCAGTCAGTCAGTCAGTCAGGACAAGCTACTTTATATATATAGATATATAGATGTACAGGAAAATCAGTACATAGTGCTTTTTAAAGAAGTATTAGCCACCTAATTCCAAATTTTCATTAACATCTCAATTAAATTTCATGGAAAAATGGAATTAAACACTTCAGAAAATATTTTCTTAAAACATTTTTTGAAAAACTATTAAGCGTATATGAAATAAATGTTTGTGATATCCTTACTTTTATTTAGGTGACATTCCCACAAAGTTTCGTGAAAATCCGTACATTAGGTAAAACATACCTGTTATTCTTCTTAAGAGGCGTATAGAGAAAAGAGGAGTGAGGTATTTTCTCGTTGTGTTCCTCACCAAGCCAGAATGTGTTTTTGCATATCAATCGGCGAAGCCCACTTAAATGCCTAGAATCGAGCGAGTTGGCCTTGCGATTGGGATCACGTAGCTGTGAGCTTCCATTCGCGAGAGATGGTGGGTTCGAATCCTAAAGTCGGCAGCCCTGAAGGTGGTTTTCCGTGGTTTCCCATTTCCACAGCAGGAAAATGCTGGGGCTGTTCCTTAATTAAGGCCTCGGCTGCTACCTTTCCCAACCTTCCGTTGCCGAAAATCTTCGGTGTGTTAGTGCGACGTTAAGCCACTATCAAAAGAAAAAAGGAAAAGCAAAAGAAGGAAAAGCCTGTATCAACCGACCCTATTTTTTAAATTTATTAACTCTTTGCCTGCCAAAACTGTCAACCTAAATTAAGGCAAAATGTAAGGTCTTACTGAAAATTTTGCACTCGCCTCAGTTTTGAACCTATATAGATGATTTTTTTATGATTCATGATTTATCCATGTATATGTCCTGTGATTTACGTTGTTGGCGCGTATTTCTTTACGTTAAAAAAGCGAATGAATTATAAATTTCCACTTTCTGTAATTAATTTTGCAAATTTGAATTAGTATTTGACATAGTAATAATTATTTCATATACATGTTAATGTCACTGTTAGAATCACTAACTGTGTTGTCTTTTAATGTTAAAGTTTTAAATCTCTGTGTTTAAAAATGTCCAAATGATTTTAGATTTTGACATTGAAAAATTTGTAAATTGAGGTTAGGATCGTCATCGTGGTGACTTGCATTTCGCCGGTTAATATTAAGATAATTGTCATCTTCACTTTCGACATTATTATTATTATTATTATTATTATTATTATTATTATTATTATTATTATTATTAGTAATAGTAGTAGTAATTTGAGGAGGGATAACACCATTAGGCCTAATATCTATCACATGAACTGCTATTATTTGTCTCACTGTTTTCATCACTAGGAGATTTAACATTGTCACTCCCTAACAACATAGCCTGAATGTTTTAACACAAGTATTCCAAATAAAATTTTACCATCTTACCCTACACAAATTCGCAGTATAATACGCAAAAACACGATAAAAGCAATACCTTGCGTTCAAACTTGCCGCGTTAAGTTCGTGGTGCACATGACATGGCCATGGCCAGCGCGTGCCAACCTCTCAAAGAAATAGAAAATATGAATGTTATATTCTCTTTGTCAGGGAGATAATGGTATTTACTTATAATTAGAAATACCATGGAGTAGCCAACATGCATACGCGAGTCATCTGTTGCGTCAAACCAACACCTCCTAGATATAACCTGAATAAATGGTATTTCAAAACCGGCCTTTATGGCATAGGATCTCATAGGATCAAGGCAGTTTTACGATTCACAGAGTATCGGCTTACATCGGATCTTGGCAGCCTTTGGGTTAATTCGCAGCATGTTCCATTACATCAGAAGTAATAATACATGCTCTGTATGAAACTTCAAAGTATTGTTTGGATAGATAAACTTACATAATTATCGTTTTTACTGTATGGCGATTTGTTAATTCATAATTATCATGCATAGTTAGTTCTATCTATTTTAACTAGCATTAAAAATTCCGCTATATTACTCTCCAAACAGTCTGAATCTATTATTTACATACACTAACTTTTAATAACCTATCCGACACATTGACTGAATGGTCAGCGTTGAGGCCTTCGGTTGGATTCCCGGCTGGGTCGGGGATTTTAATCGCCTCTGATTAATTCTTCTGGCCCGGGGACTGGGTGTTTGTGTTTGTTCCAACACTTTTCATATTCAGACAGCACGTTACACTACCGACCACCACAAAAGCACGCAATAGTGATTACATCCCTCCATATAGGGTTGACATCAGGAATGGCATCCGGCCGTAAAATAGGGCCAAATCCACATGTGCGACACAGTTTGCTCCCGCGACCCCACAGGTGTGGGAAAAGTGGTAGGAAAATAAGAATAAGGAGACTAACGTTTAATAATCGGATCTACTAATGTCTAAATCAATGGAATTTAAGTAGAAAATAAATTATTTCGTAAAATAAATCATTAATTTAATGTTGTCAAATGTCCACTTTCCGTACTTATTTATCTTCTTTAATAATTGCCTTTCTCTTTCATACCCCCCCCCCAAAAGAAAACAAACGAAACCCTCATGGCGCAACAGCCCTGAATGGCCATGGCCTACCAAGTGTCCGCTGCTCAACCCGAAAGCCTGCAGATCATGAGGTGTCGTGTGGTCAGCACAATGAATCCTGTCGGCCGTTATTCTTGGCTTCCTAGACCGGAGCCACCATCTCACCGCCAGATAGCTCCTCGATTGTAATCACGTAGGCTGAATGGTCCTCGACCCAGCCCTCAGATCGAGGTAAAAATCCCTGGTCTGGCCGGGAATCGAGCCCGGGGCCTCGGGGTGAGGGGCGGCCACGCTACCCCTACACCGCGGGGCCGGCTTCATACTTTCCACACCTAAATAATATAATATGATCTATCGTTTGATCCTCTGTTCCATATGTGTATAAAGGACTCTCTCTCTAATTTTAAATCGAAAGAAATATGTGTTTATCTTCCCATAGTCTGTTAATAAATACATTATTTTCCGTGTTAATGGGAACTTTAATCAGTCCTTTACACTTGGAAAAATGATTTTGTCACTGTACTGTTTCTTGTGTTATCCCATTCGTTTTCCCACGTATTTAAATTCACTGTTTGCAGTTCACTTAAGACAACGCTGGCTGGTTTAGGTCATAACTCACTGGTAGATTCCTGTTCTCCGCTGCTCCTTCACGCCATTCATCACAGTGACTGGCTAGAGCATCGCTTATACCTTGGTCAGTCTCACATTGTCAAAGCCAAAGCTAAGTCTGACACAAATTTATGAGTGCTAACACTTACTCTAGCCCATACCAGAAGACACAATGCTCTGTAAACACCAGCTGATCTGTTACCAAAGATGCGTCTGAGCTGATACTGTAATCTTTTTGTTCTTCCTGGCCTTTTCCTCCACTTTCTTGTGATTGGAACTTTGTGTAGATTTGGTCCAGTTTTAGGGCTGAATGCCCTTCCTGATGCCAAACGTAAGAGGGATGTATTCACTGTTGCGTTTTTCTGTGGTGGTTGGTAGGATGATGTGTTGTATATAAACAAAAATATGTGTTAAGACGAACACAAACACCGCAATCGCGGAGCTAGATGAATAAATCATACTCAGTTAAAATCCCGACTCGACAGGCAATCGAAACCTAGAGAAGATACGCTGAACTGAAGGTCATTACGTTGACCATCCAGCCAAGGAGCCAGACTCGGATAATAATGGGATAAAGCATCGCTTATACCTCAGTCACTCTCACATTGTCAAAGCCAGAGATAAGCCTTGAGACAGATCTATGAGAGCAACACATACTCTAACTCATATCAGAAGACACAATGCACTTTAAACACTATCCTCACCGGGCGAATTGGCCGTGCGCGTAGAGGCGCGCGGTTGTGAGCTTGCATCCGGGAGAGTAGGTTCGAATCCCACTATCGGCAGCCCTGAAGATGGTTTTCCGTGGTTTCCCATTTTCACACCAGGCAAATGCTGCGGCTGTACCTTAATTAAGGCCACGGCCGCTTCCTTCCAACTCCTAGGCCATTCCTATCCCATCGTCGCCATAAGACCTATCTGTGTCGGTGCGACGTAAAACCCCTAGCAAAGAAAAACTATCCTATATGTCACCAAAGATGCTTCTGAGATAATACTGGAATCTTCTGACAGTATTTCGTAATTTCGTAACTAATAACGAAATTTGAAAAGTGGTATGAAGGCTGGAACGGGGTCCACTCAGCCTCGAGAGGTCAACTGAATAGAGGTGGGTTCGATTCCCACCTTAGCCATCCTGGAAGTGATTTTCCGTGGTTTCCCACTTCTCCTCCAGGCAAATGCCGGGATGGTACCTAACTTAAGGCCACAGCAGCTTCCTTCCCTCTTCCTTGTCTATCCCTTCCCATCTTCCCATCCCCCATCAAGGCCCCTGTTCAGATTAGCAGGTGAGGCCGCCTGGGCGAGTTACTGGTCATTCTCCCCAGTTGTATCCCCCGACCCAGAGTCTGAAGCCGGGACACTGCCCTTGAGGCGGTGAGTTCGAGGGAAAAACCGACCCTGGAGGGTAAACAGATTAAGAAGGAGAAGAAGAAGAAGAACATAAGTTGTACATTTTTTTTAAAAGAGATAGCAGGGAAGAGTGGGAAGTGATACAAGGAGTATCTGCCGGTTTCCGAGTCAGACTCGCTACCACGGCAAAGTTTGTGTTGGTTGGATAGTGTTAAGGTATGGTATTGAAGGGTCAGGGAAAAACCACATAGGCAGAAAGAAGAAAGAGCCTACATGTAAAACCTGACATCTTGTGATAGCACATGCAAGGATGTGGGCTGGAAAAAGACCAGAGGTTGTGTTAGTTAGGAACAGGTAACATGCACAAAACATAAACCAATTCCTCGCCATTCCATCGCCTGGGGATCAGTCCGTCTGGGCACTGCTGGGACTAGCGCGGTCCTTGCCGGCTGCGGAGCCATGCGTCCAGTACCACTAGGGCCTGTCGCACGACTCCACCTCCTTGGGGTACCTCGTACCCAGTCTCCGATCCCGGAGAATGAGGCCAAGCCCGCCGAGGCGGGGGCCTCCTGGAATGGGGTGGGTCATGGCGCCGGGCCTCCCTCCTCTCTGCCCGCGCCATGGCCCTGTAGACTGGGCAACTGCGGTGGGAGGCCGGGTGGCCCCCCGCGCAATTGGCGCACACCGGCGCCTCCTTAAGTGTTGCGCAGGCCGTGTAGTGGTGATCACCACCACAGCGGTTGCACTTCACTTGGAGTCCACAGCTAACTTGACGGTGGCCCCACCTCAGACAGCGGAAACACTGCAAGAGCTGCTGAGGGGGACGTTTGACTCTCGCCTGACTGCCGCTACCCGCTGAGGTCCTCTCCTGATTGGCTCCTCGGTTGACTGCTGTCCTGGGAGCAGTCCTGGGTTGCGGCTTGGCGGTCCTCTCCTGGTGAGCCAGCGACGCCTTCTGCTTCCTGGTGCGGCGTCGTCTTCTTCTTCTTCTTCCCGGGGGTTGCTTCTCGGCGGGGGAAGAGGCCTCGTCCTGGTGGCCCTCCTCCCGGCCTGGTGACCCCAGGGTAGCTGGTGGTTCCGCTGCGTCGCCGTCTTCTTCCTTCTCCTGGCTGGCGGCGGCGGCGTCGGTCGCTGCTAACGCTTGACTGCGTTCCCTGTCCTGTGGGGCGCACATCGAGGTCTGCAGCTCGACAGACGTGCTGTCAGGCTGGGCCTGGACAGCAACCTCAGAACGCCAGGGGGCGTCCTCCTCCACAGAAGTCGCACAGTCGCGACGCCAGGGGGCGTCATGCCCCACCTCCGTGGTGGCGTCGCTGGTCGCCGGCTGGGTGGCCAGGACTAGGTCGGTATTAACCGCCCTATTCCTTAGCCTCCTCGGCGTCTTCCTGGTCTCCGTCGCGGCCCTGACTGCGCCGGTGTTCATCCCTGGCACTCCGTCCCTCCCTGGTAGACGGATGACCTGGAACAGAGAAGAAAGCTCCCTCTCTGCGTCGCGCATCCGCTCCTGGTCGTGATGCCTGATGATGAGGCCTCCTGGTAGGAAGCTCTCGACGGCCATGGTTGTCGAGATGATCCTGCCTCCTCGGCGAGGGCGCCGCATTTTGTCCAGGACGAGGCCCCGTTCAGAAGTTACAGGGTGCCCCGGCCTGTAGTACACGAGCAGCGCTTCGTGCGCCGGGTCGGTGTAGCCTTCGGAGAAGAAGAAGCCGTTAGGGGGGTCACACCCGTCCCTGTAAGGCTCCGTCTCCACCTCGATCTCCGGGTCCTCCTGTGGCAGCTCCGGCTCGGGTGCCGGGGTCTCCGGCACAGGTTCCAGCGTCTGCGGCTCCGTGTTGCTCTCCGGTGTCGGTGTCATGCCGGTGAAGAGATCTCGGAGCAAGTGCCCGATCGCCACCGCCCGTTCCTGGGTCGTCATCGTATCCGCCTGGTTGTCCATCCTGGTCCTCCTGTAACAAACTCTGAAAGAGAAAGAGCGAGCACTGAGAAGTGCTCAGCTCAGACAATGCTCTTTCGAAGATGTACTAACAAGTACAGCTGCCTGACTAGTACTGATAAGTTGTACAAGTGTTCTTTGTACTTGTAAGAGCTTATATACCCAGTTTTAATACATGTACAGTCAGATTATCCTAGTTCTCTCATTCATGAGTGTCGTGTTATGTTCGTTATGTAAATGCGCCTCCCAGTATATTTCATCCTCATCCATGAGTACTGAAGGATATTCTCCTGGTCTGTTCCATCGTCGAGCTGCCCTTCCACACGGTAGGAGGCTTCGAATTTGCCACGTGCAGTGTTCTCTCTGTCTCTTCTCATGATATAGCCAAAGAACTGAACATTCTCTCGTAAACCCGCGTAGATAAGCGTTTGGAGATTTTAAATTCTTTTAAAATTGAAACATTGGACTTTTTCGGTCCGTGGGACGCGTAGCAGCGTACGCCAGCACCATGTTACAAAGACGTCGAAGCGCTTTTTATCCTTTGCGATGTCTCACACCCATCCAAGAAGACAGAAAACAAGAGCCTCTACTAGATGGTCCTTTGTGTTATTGTCTCTCGTACTGCAATATAAATGGTAATTTTTCTAAAGCATTTTAAAATTATTCATACATATACATCCTCATTGAGTAATTTCCCACAAAAGAGTTTTGTTGCTAAAATGTTGCAAATTATGGTGTGAAAAGACTTGGGAGTAAGGAGACTTTCTGCTCGACTAAGCGGTATATTCCGGGCGTGGAATGACATTAGTAGACCAATAGGCTTGAGTGGAGCTTTAAAAGGTAGGGAAGGTCGTAATATGAAAGTAAAGTTGGAATTCAATAGGACAAATCTGAGAAACAATTGATTTATAGGAAGAGGAATTAGGGATGGAATAATTTATTGAGGGAAATGTTCGATAAATATACAAATTCTTTGAAATAGTATATTTATGAAAGGACTAGGGAACAATTGATAAGGATTCAGCCACCTGAGCGACAGCACTAAATGCAGATTGATTGATCAATCGATTGACTGAATCAGATTTCTGATATAAACTTATATAAATCGTTAACGAAACGAAGGAAATGAACCTAAATGCAGATCATTGATGATTGATTGATTGATTGATTGATTGATTGATTGAGGCATTGCTAATTTTTCAAAACTCTTCATTTGGAGCAATTTCCTTTTATTCTGATGGTATGTGGCCTGGTCCCTATACTGACAAAATGATTACCACACTCATATAGAAATTGAAATTATACAATTTCGATTGTCGGAAATACTACCACTTTATATTTAGTTCATCTTTCATTTTCTTCCTTTTATTCTTCAACCTTTCTTTCAACTAACTAAAACAAGGCGCATGTCACACGGCGGCCCCGGGTTCGATTCCCGGCCGGGTCAGGGGTTTTTAATTGTAAATGATTAATATACCTGGCCTTAACGTTCCTTTCCTCACATTCAACACTCTACACTCCCGAAATTCCAATTACACGCAGGTTCATATCATATGGTGCAGGTAGAGGCAAAAGATCTCTATAGGTCGACGCCCCGAACAAATAGCAAAAAGAAAAAGTACTTTATGCTTTACATCTTTACACTTCTATAACAGGCCGTTGTTTACTGTGTTAATATTATCCTAACGTGCATGTAGTTCTGCTTTATAGGCTTATAAAATGAAAAACGAGGAATAAACTGCTAGTCTTCAACATGTTAGCACTTTATACTTGAACAACATACAATACGAGTACAGCTACGAACAAATGAATGTGCAAAGCCACACGGCACAAAATATTACTGAATGGCAATGGAAAGCATTCACTGATTGATTGATTGATTGATTGATTGATTGATGGATTGATTGATTGATTGAATAACCATTAGTGAGGTTAGGTAGGTGAGCAAATCACATCAATACAGCCTGTCCCAAAAGTCAGTTTCCTCTAAAGATGTTCAAACTGTTCACCACTATTTTCCATGTACTTAATGTTATGGGTTATTTATTATTTATTTAGCGTATGATGAATACAATATTAAATACAATATGTACAACGAGCATCTCAAGTTCATAACTAAAGTTCCATATCAAAAGTTGGTCTCCAGAAAAGAGCTTCGCTTGAGACACAGTGTAAGTCCTCTATAGAGCCTCTATAAGCAGGCAAAGGACACTCAAATCCAATATGATCCTCTGTCTGTTCCCCTTCTTCACAGCCACATTGCGGTGATGTCTTCCATCCCCATTTGAAGAGAGTGGCTCCACATCTATTTCGGATGGTCCTAATTTGGTTCAGCGTCCTCTACTGCCGTCTAGGAAGAGAAAATCCATCTGGGCACTTGCAGGGGTTCTCAATGATGTGATGATGTGGTAACGAGGATTGCTGTTGCCATGCCCGTAGGTTTAACCTTAAATTACCCTGCACATGTCCCTCACATGAGCAACATTGGCATAAGATGAGAACGAACTGTCGTATACGACCTCTCGGTCAAGGAGAAACACACCTAGAGGCTCTTTTCAGGGCCCTCGAACTCGTAATATTGGCCCTTCAATGAAGATATGCCAGCTTAATATCGAGGGCATAAGCAGAGCAAAGTGTCAACACCTAGCAAAAGTTCTCAAAGAACACCAGACTCATATCATCCTGCTTTAAAAACCTCCCCCCGGAAAGTGATCTTCAACTGTAATGTGACGGACAAAATTAATCATCATTAATTACATCAAATGCATATTTAATGCTCCGTTTTAGATCACCTATGTTAGTGATGAGTACGGCTCGGTGTGTTATATATCAAAGTGTGAAATATATATACATAAAATGTAGTAAATACCAGTGAAATATGTAATCAAATGTGATATTCATAAAATATGTAAGATGTAATAAGATATTTAATAGTATTAATGCACTACATTTAGAAACGTGTTCGTATATTCCTTTAATTATGACTCACGGTTATGATATGAGACAGTAAAATGTTTTTAAACATCTGCATACTTGATGACAAAGACATCGTTGTTGCGTTTGATAACTTATACAATCAAGTTTTTTCTAATTTTGACACTATTAAATAATCGAATTAATGTCATAAAATATTTCGAAAATTTAAAACTGTTACATGAGCGCATCATAGTTTAATAGAAGGAAATTATAGTCAAGCTACACAAAGATTATTCATACATACTTCCTTACAACGAAATACCTACAAATGGTTTTCGGTTATTAGATACCCGATCGCGGGTAAACGGCGGGAGTAGATGGGACTCTCTTAAGGTACGCGGGGTCTGTAATCGCTCAATGCGTTGACTAAGTGATAGGGGTGATTTGAATGTGTTACCATAGTTTACTTCTCTAGAATAAAGGGTGGCTAATGTAGCAAATACATGATTATCTGTGTTGGTTTCTATAATTCGAACTCATGGCAATGATTTTTTTCAAACATCTCCGCTTGATGAAACTTCGGATCACTCCTCGATTACGCATTGTAAATAGTAGAGTATATTTCACAATGTATTTTTGCACCTAATTTCACGTCGCCCTCATGCCCTAAAAATAAAACAAATATTAACTAAATAAAGTTAACTTAGAATCTGTCTTTAAACCCCTATAAAGTAACAAAAACAGTACGGTAACTTATTTTTTATTATTGTGACGCAGAGTGTGCTACCAATTACTTTTCCTTGTTTTCCATTGTGATGTTTTGTCGCTGATCAGATAAAATTCTCTTATAGGCTGACAAGGATCGTTCAACATCACAGGAAGACACCGATGCATATTTTAGCTGGTTATGATACAGTCTACGGATCTTCTTGTTTGCCACTAATGATCTTGCAAACAGATACAGAGCTTGAACAACCTACATTTCAATTCAGACCCCATGGACTTCGTTAGAAACTCTGACCAATGAAAGGCACCTAGCCATCCCAGATTCTAAGAAAGGATAAGCGCTGTTGTATTTCACACACAAAGAGTTCGAAATCCCAGTTTTAAAGGAATTTTAAAGCGAAATTTAGCAATTGAAATATATTCTACACGAGATGTAATTCGCCAATTATTTTAATATAGTCTGAAAGTTAAATAAGCTGACACAATTTTTAATTTTCTGAAAAATTGCATAGATATAAACAAAAATGTTACATTTTTCACATAATGTGTAAATATGTAATATTACTAAGAATGTGCAAAAATATGTAAAATGAAACATAGGTATAACCATATCAGAACCATAATTCGTCGACAATTTTAATTTTCATATGTCTACAAGTAAAGGAATGGAATATCTAATTACATAAGAATCCTGGCCCTAGTGATGAGGAATACACCATTTATTTAACTATCAACATAGAACTAAATCACACGAGCAAGTGGATACATCCATAGTCCCACGATGCTTTTCCATTCTGTTAGTCAAAAAGAAACGTTTCCCTTCGCGAAAAGCTGATCATTAATATGAATAAATGAAATTTTGATTGCGCAATGTTCAAAGAGTAAGTATAAATCAGTCTTTTGTACAGAACTTTTTAAAGGACTCAGTTCGCATTTTGCATGTCAGGGCGTGGTATCTCTCAGTAGCGTAGCCAGGACCGACTGATAAGATTGCAGTACACTACAAAATCTCACATTGAAATACAGAACAAAAACAATATTATCAAGGTCAACAGTTTTATAGTGAATGGTATGTTCAGATTACAATCTAAATCTAATAGTTACAAAAATGATAGGACATAATGAAGGTGCTTGTGCGTGTGTGGTGTACGCATGCATAAGTGTCTATAAGGACACTGATAACTGTGAAATATGTTAATATTCAGATTGCAGCACACTACAAAATCTCACATTGAAATACAGAACAAAAACAATATTATCAAGGTCAACAATTTTACAGTGAATGGTATGTTCAGATTACAATCTAACATTCAACTTTCGGGGCTTCTTAGAAAATAAATTAAAAAGATCTGTTGGTTTTACAATAATGTATCTGTGAATGTTCAAAAGAGCCAACACAGAGAGTCGACTTTCACTTGTTTCTTGCCGGCTTCTGTTTATTTTCTTTTGTAAAATTTCCTTGGGGGAGGGGGTTCAAACCCCCTATAACCTCCCTTGCTATGCCCCTGGATCTCTCACATGGTCCCGTACACCTTCTGCACACGCAGCCTGCGCTCGGCTCAATACATGAAACTCAATGTTATATCAAGGAGAACTTCAACTGAGTGGCTCAGACGGTTGAGGCGCTGGCCTCTGACCCCAACGTGGCAGGTTCGATCCTGGTTCAGTCCGGTGATATTTGAAGGTGCTCAAATACGTCAGCCTCGAGACGGAAGATTTACTGGCACGTAAAAGAACTCATGCGGGACTAAATTCCGGCATCTAGGCGTCTCTAAAAACCTTACAAACGTAATTAGTGGGACATAAAAATCAATAACATTATTAGGACTGCAACTCTGCGTCAAAGGAACTTAACTTGTTACCGCAATATCTTTGTCGATATTTAGAAGACCATTTTGCTTGACATGGAGAAGATTGCCTTTGGTTCAGAGGGTTATGGGGCCTGTTTCACGACCGAACTTTGAAACTTTTCAACTTTACTTTGCACTTTTAAATTATTGCAAAATCTTTCTATTCCACTATGATCTACGTTTTACATTTCAATTTCTTCGCAAAGTGAAAAGTGTTTGCATAAGAGTGAATCTATCAAATTTGTTTCCATCAACAAACTTTATAATACTCCATTATTTTAATGTTTTATTTTTTACGGTAAAGACGATATCATTGTGGTACCGGTAGCTTTAAACTTTTGCTTTTTGATAAGGGGAAAAACGATAATTACAAGAAGCTGGCTGTGATAGAAGTTGTCAAGGAGAAACGGGACATCCTTTTTGTTAACTTTAAAATAATATCGAGAGAATGATACCCATGTCTGTCAACGTAAACCTCTTCGTATTCAGTAGGAGCATAAAACTTAACGAGAATACCGTCAATACACCCACACACAGAATGAAAGCCACCATTCATTAGACATTATTTCGCTATATTATGTGGATTATCAGGACAACGTACTATGTTAGGAAATACTACATTTAATACAGCATCTACGATTTTAGTAACTGTTCACGAACGAACCTGGTAACTTTTCAACTTTGCACTTCGAAATTTTCAATTATTGCAAAGTCTTTCTGTTCCACCATTATCTACGTATTACTTTTCAATTTCTTCGCAAAGTGAAAAGTCTTTGCGTAAGAGTTAGTAGTTGCTGGGAAGTGGGATGTAAAAATCATTGCTTTTGATGTCCCAAGTATTTCTGCTACTCCGTGCAGCTGGCCACCATTTCCTCACGAACGTAAGCATACAACTTACTGTAAGAATTTGTTCTTTTTCCGAAAGGGCTTTTGATGTTCCAAGCATTTCTGCTATTCCGTGCAGCTGGCCACCATTTCCTCACGAACGTAAGCATACAACTTACTGTAAGAATTTGTTCTTTTTCCGAAAGGGCTTTTGATGTTCCAAGCATTTCTGCTACTCCGTGCAGCTGGCCACCATTTCCTCACGAACGTAAGCATACAACTTACTGTAAGAATTTGTTCTTTTTCCGAAAGGGATTGATCTCTTTTTGCTGCAGGTTTCAATAAATGACAAATCATTTAAAGAATATAGTCAGCTAGTATTGCGGTAACACGGAAACACTCGCGAAATTCCGTCCAAGTGAGGTTATGAAAATAAATCCTGTATTTATACATTCTATTGTTGGATTATTCATCACTATCTTCACTTGATGACAGTAAAAGCTCTCATTGTAACATTATATAACTAAATCAAATTCTACGCCAAGGAGCTGGTGTAGATAGCTAGATATTTGTTAATTAACAGATGAAAAGGGAATCGACTCTTTGCAAGGTTTATGTAAACTTTTCCCTTCATTTCTTTGTATTTTGCATTTCTGTACCGATGGAGGAACATAACAAGCTTGAAAAGTGAAAAATTTCATAACTTTTCATTTTGCAAGACAAATATGGAAAGTGATGGTGGAACAAAATCTGAACTGAAAAGTGCAAAGTGAAAAGTTGCGAAGTTCATTCGTGGAACAGGCCTCCGGTCGTAAAATTGGGCTAAATCTATGCAAAGTGTCGACTGCAGGTAACATGGAAAAAGACCAGGAAAAAGAAGACAATCTGGAGAAAGACGATATAGTTGTAGTTTTTTACACTTGAAACAGTCTCCTCATCGACTATTCCCGTTTCTATGTCATTAGACATATTGTCAGGATTGTGTGTGTACTTTAATCTGGTATTATTATGTTTCATTTATGTATTAATTTATCACCGTTAGTCTGTGACGACGAAGAGAAAACTGACAATGGGATACATGTTATATATCGAAATAAAACAGGGAATTAGATTAGCACTTGATATTGTGCTAGTAGACTAAATGCCTGAGGTGCATTTGTGATATCAATCCTCACCAACAAATCTGCTTTATTAAATGTAGGAAAATGGGGATATTTTACTTTAACTTTGGGAATTTCCGAATTTATAAGCAATCATGGTCAATTTTGTTATGATGTAAGTTCGTTAAGTTCAATAAGGATACCTAAACCAGTAGAAGTAGTATAATTGGATGAAGAAGTCCCTTTTGAGAAGTTCTCAAATTTTACCAAGAAAGCTATATTGTACGTACGGTACATGGGTGTTTGTTAAAGTAAGATTGCAAAATATATATTTCTATCGCGTAGCAGAGCACACGAGCTAACATCTTGTACACATCGCTGGAGGAGTGGAAGGTAAAGGCTTCAACACGAAGTAGACTAGAGCGGTTAATTCTTGGGAACTAACCTAGTACTAATTTCTCTTGTTGGTCGAGTGAACTACAGGACTATGTAATTCTCCAGAAATTATCTTAACTTCTTGACTCGGAATCGAACTCTGATCCTTGTGGTGAATCAAGTACGTCTTTCCTTCCCAGTCTAAGCAGCCCTTCAACATAAAGAAGTAAATGTATTATTTAATTGAAGAACTCTTTGGTTAGAATTTTAGTTTCATCATAAATATTCACCTACCAATGAATGTTCTGGGATGACATATTAAAGGCGTACTTTTTCCGTTATATTAAAAAAAGAAGTGTGATATGACCTTGTTATCAAGACACCTGTTCACTAATTATCCTACTTATTGGCGTCACGTAAGCATTGGAGGATCAACAAAGCTTATAATTTATTATATCAGTGAACGGTGCCGGCGGTGAGAATTTTAAAAGCCATACTTGTTCCTTTTGGCGTCGTAAAACAGATTGGATCAGTTACAACCCATGTGTTCTGCACGTGTGTGTTTTTACAGTCTCAGGGTGTGTCCGAAATTCGTTAGCCAGTTTCGGATCTACGCAATAAAGTTATTAACTATTATTAGCATAGCCACCTACGAGTAGAATACAGTCCTCGATAATTCCTGCCAGTCTCCCTGAGCACACTTATTGAGTCATCCCTCATTTATGCCGTTTCAAAACTGTTGCTGCTGTAGTTCTTATTATCTCTTTTTATGGAATTCACATTCTCTGAAGATTCAGCCTCAACTAAAGCTGAAAAAAAACGGTAGTCTGTGGCACAAGTGTGAGGAATGACTTAAGTTAGATTCAGCATAATTTTTTATGCATCACAAAAGCACTCAAAAGGCTTGAAAATTCGCATTTGCCACTTTCCGAAAAGTTTCGAAAATGTGAATACTACTGTGGAACAACTGAATCGTGGTAGACGTAAAGCTGCAGAACAGACAATGTTCTCTCAAAAAACCCTGCGTATGAAGAAATGTTGTGTGGAAACTTAAGTGTGAAGTTAAAGTTGGACTTTACCCCAGCAGATATTATGTTCAAACATACCCCCATCACTTCTTCTATTGAATACAGTTTCAGTCAATATGCTGTAAACTTGTCCTCAGATAAATCAGAAGATTCACTTCCCAGCAATTAAAGGAACACTTTAATCCATTGTTTTGATAACAGAGAATAAAGGATCATGTCTTCTTCGAAGTTTTATTAAAATGAGAAATTCAGTGTTATGTTTCATGTAGGCCTACTTTGTTTACCTTCATTAGACTTCAATATTGAATGGAAATTATAGCTTTTGTAATTTTAATTCCATATATAATTCCATATTTCAGTAAATATATATGTACATACTTGATTAATTATTAGTACATATAAATTCGAGCCCTTGCTGGCGAGATATAGTGTTTACAGTGCGCTATGTCTTCTGGTATGGGCTAGAGCAATTTGTTACTTTCATTGACCTGTCTCAGTCTCATCTTTGGCTTTGACAATATGAAAGTGACCGAGGTATGAGCGATGCTAGTAATACCATTCCTTATGCAGCCAGTCCCTGTTATGATTGGTGTGAAAATATCGCCCATAGGGTCGGTTGGTGCATGCATTTCAGTGGGCTTGGCAGACTGATATGCAAAAGCAACTTCTGGCTCTGTGAGGAAAGCAACGGGGAAACTACCTCACTCCTCATTTCCCTAGTATGCCTCTTCAGTGACGCCTAGGCTGTCTATGATAGTCTTTGGTGGAACTGTGGAGGATCAGATCAGCCTTCGGGCTGAATACCCAACATACAACAACAACACACATATAAATTCGTTCCCTGCTGATATGTAATAGCACAGTCTGGCTCGATAAGGAAAAGCAACGGGGAAAATACCTCACTCCTCATTTACTGAAGTGACGTCTAGGATCCAATCATCCTTCGGGCTGAGCATTAAATATACATGTAAATATTGTACTCCAATCTCGGAGTCACCTCTATTTTCACGATTTGATTAGGGCCACTCTGGGTCGCTGGACATGTGTCCTGATCTGGAGTTCATGGCAGTATGGCGATTAGTTCCTATTCACTTCTCTATTTGCCGTAGCATAAAATTATTCCACTTCATCCTCATGTGGCTGGGAAAACCCATATCCCTCCCGATGAAAGCTTTTAAAATCCTGGCAGAGCCGATATCGAAACCCGGAGTCTTCATATTAGCAGAGAACCACTTGTCTCTGATATCTTCGTCCTTTCTCCTAGTTCATTATTGGTAATGTTGAAGACCAATCAAAATTCTTAATTTTCTCGGATTTAAGGATTAGAACATCTTCTTACTATGTACTAGGTTCCTAGAAGATAATGTGGCAGGCTGAGGAGGTCAGATAGTATGGCGCTGGTCATCTTAGCCCGAGTTGGGGTGTTCGATCCTGGCTCACTCCTGGTGGTATTTGAAGGTGTTCACATACGCCAGCTTTGTGTTGGTAGATTTAATGGCACTTAAACGAATTCCAGTGGGACAAAATTCCTGACATTTGGCGGCTCATAAATGAAATTAGTGCCACACGAAACCTAATAACATTACTAATGTAAGTGTGATTTGTATCCCAGTTAGTACCTGCGAGATTATTTACTCTTATGGTGTCGTTCCTTTTCTTAGAATATAATATGAAAAATCCTGTCTTAGGTATTGGACGTCCACCTCTTGAAGGTATATAATTTTTCATTAATCAGTACGGTTGGTCCAGCGCACCTGCTGCTGATCCGCGAAAGCTGGCACACATGTTGGAGGAGTAATAAAATTGTGAGCCATTCATCACTAGTGGCGTGCCTTAACCCCATTAGGATACGGCGAACAACTTTCATCTACTAACTAGGATCCTAGAGAAATTTGAGCTTGTGATAGTCACAAAGGACAAGCATTCGAGTCGTTGAAAGTTTCAAACTTTTTTTTAAATTAGTGGTTTATTTTACTTATACTCTGGCTGCTGTACTGGTCATTGACGAGACAATCCCGTAACAAGTGCTTATTACATTTTTGTCGACCATTCATTGAGGCCGGGTTGAGCAGCTCAGGCGGTAGAGCACTGGCCTTCTGAGTCCAACTTGGCAGGTTCGATCCTGGTTCAGTCCGGTGGTATCTGAAGGTGCTGAAATTCGTCAGCCTCGAGTCAGTAGAATCACTGGCACCTAAAAGAACTCTTGCAGGACTCAATTCCGGTACCTCGGCGTCTCCGAAAACTATAACTATGGGACGTAAAACCAATTATGATTTCCTCCTGGGAACTTAATTCTTGATATAAACGCCAAAGACAGGCATTTATACAAGTGGAGGCACATTTTTTTTTGCTATTTGCTTTACGTCACACTGACACAGATAGGTCTTATGGCGACGATGGGATAGGAAAGGGCTAGGAGTGGGAAGGAAGCGGCCGTAGCCTTAATTAAGGTACAGCCCCAGCATTTTCCTGGTGTGAAAATGGGAAACCACGGAAAACGATTTTCAGGGCTGCTGACAGTGGGGTTCGAACCCACTATCTCCCGGATGCAAACTCACAGCTGCGGAGGCACACTCTTCCCTAGTGCACTGTCACTGCATTGTCAAACATAACAGGCTTGCAGCAGTACTAGCCACCAGCGTCTTGGAAAGTTGTAGTAATCCAACTGATAAGCCCACTGCTACACTGGGGCGAAACGCTGGTAATTTCACGATTGGAAAAGCCTAACGACCTTAAAATGATTTTAACATTGGCAATCGATGATATTAAATTATGGTTCCTTTCTGGGAACTTAATTTTTGATTATTATTATTATCATATATTGAGCATTCTACACACAACGCAATAAAATCGTATTACCACAAACATAGTTTGTATAATAACGTCCACTTACTTGGTATTTATGATGGCCGCAGTAGTGGTAACTTTCAACTGCCAGTAATCAGTGGCGAAGCTAGGGGGGAATCTAAGAGTCTCAGATTCCCCAGACGAAATACGAATAGTAAATTATTGATATAAGGCACGAAAATTATGTCTAATAAACTTAATAGACTTGACGGCTCTCCGATCTGCCGCGCTACTCGCAGAGCACTGAGCCTAGCCGTTGAGTCTGGCTTCAGCCAGACTCTTACCTTTCTGCTAGCGGGCGGGGCTTGTGCTGGTTGCTATGACAACGTATGACGTCATGCAGCGGTAAGTGCTCGCTTTGAAACCTAGCTGGGAGTCTAGTCTCCAAGTCTCGAGTTACGAGTTAATGTTTACGCTCTGATCTGTTGATCTGTGAAGTTTACAACTTATTAGGAGTGGTCTGTGTTTTGTGAAGAGTTGCCAGTATTTTTTAAATCCGTGTATAATGAATGAAAGTAATGATCTTATTACATACTTGCTTCGAACTCCATTTTCTTCTTTGTCTTTCGAAGAAAAATGTGCCCTGAAAGACAAGCGGCCACAGCCATTATTGAAAATTGTGCAAAAGGATGGAAACCAAATAAGAACTTTCCAGTCCCAATGGTATAAGGATTATACATGGCTTACAGCAAGCGTGACAGATTGTAAGTTTTAGTGTTACATTTGCATATTATTTGGAAGTGATAGTGAATGGAATGAGGGTAGCATCAGTACCCTAAAAATTTTTCATAGAAGAGCACGTAAACACCAGATTTCAAAAAGACATATTCAGAACAGTGAGCGTTTTCTTCTTCTCGGCAGGAGTATAATAGATCATGCGATATCAGAAGCGGCTCGTCTTGCAGCTCTAAAGCATAATGAGTTAGTAAATCATAATAGACGGGTTCTTGGCAGGTTAGTTCAAGTGGTGTGTTTTCTCGAAGAACAAGAACTTCCATTCCGTGGGCATGACGAGAGTAGTGACTCCGTAAATAAAGGTAATTACCTCGAGACCTTGGAATTGCTAGCACAAGAAGAACAATTCATGAGAGAGCATCTGGGAGCAACTTCAGGATTTAAAGGAACTTCTTTTTTTTTTTGCTAGGGGCTTTACGTCGCACCGACACAGATAGGTCTTATGGCGACGATGGGATGGGAAAGGCCTAGGAAGTGGAAGGAAGCGGCCGTGGCCTTAATTAAGGTACAGCCCCAGCATTTGCCTGGTGTGAAAATGGGAAACCACGGAAAACCATCTTCAGGGCTGCCGAAAGGAACTTCTAGTGACATTCAGAATGAACTTATTGACTGTGTAACTCAAGTGATGAATGAAGAGATTCAGAAAGAACTTTCTATTTGTGAATTTGTATCAGTTCAGGCGAATGAAACATTAGATATATCTTGTCAGAATCAGATGAACATTATATTTCGGTATTGTGTTGGTTATAACGTTCAAGAGAGGTTTGTGGGGTTCTACGACGTCTCAAAAGATAAAAGTGCCACTGGACTGTCAGCCGTAATATTGGATGTCTTACGAAACTGGGGTGTAGAAAAGAAGTTAATATGTCAGACTTACGACGGGGCTTCCGTAATGGCGGGTTCTACAGGGGGTGTTCAAACTATCGTAAAGCAAGTTTGCCCACATGCAATGTTTATACATTGCTATGCACATAAGCTTAATTTGGTACTCTTGTATGGGGCAAAATCTATAAAGAAAGTGCGTCTCTTTACTTATGATTTGACTGCCTTCCATACATATTTCAGCAAGTCATCAAAGAGAACTCAAGTCCTAAGAGATAAAGGCTTTAAACTTCCCCGGCATGTACGACACGTTGGAACTTCCACTCCAGAGCAACACTAACAATAGCATCCCATTTCAAGGACTTGAAAGAAGCTCTTACACACATTGTTGATAAAGATGAAGAATGGGATGGCGAATGTGTTAATGGTGCTATGGGACTGGTTAAGAGATTAGATGACCCTAATTTCCTCTTCCTGTTGTGCGTCTTCAACAAGATATTTTGCTACAAGGATCATTTATTCAAGGTGCTGCAAGCAAAATGCACATCTAATGTAAATATCTGCAACCATGAGATAAAGCAAACCATAAATAACTTAAAAAATCTGAGAAATGAAGAAACAGTGAATGAATGTATAG
The DNA here is from genome assembly GCF_040414725.1 of Anabrus simplex. Classification (NCBI taxonomy): domain Eukaryota; kingdom Metazoa; phylum Arthropoda; class Insecta; order Orthoptera; family Tettigoniidae; genus Anabrus; species Anabrus simplex. The sequence continues at coordinate 145,461,503 of NC_090267.1, read as the reverse complement.
CCACCAGCAAAGCTCTCAATACCGTAATGGCAACAGAATCATTTGTAGTGCATTAGCATATAAAATAATTGATACCACCGTGGTACAGATGGAAATACGGTTCTGTGACTTTGAAAACTTCCATTTTGCAGAATTATTGGATGAGAATCAATTTAAGGCTTACAACACAAGTTTTCCCTCAATGAAAATGAAACAACTCCTGAAGATGTACCCTTTTTTCGAAAGTGAACAACTGACAAATGAACTTGTGAATGTGTACTCTGATGAAGTTAAACATCTACCAAATACTGCTAAAATATATGTTGGATAATGGTCTGGACAAGGTTTACGAACAAACAACACGTTTGGTTCGTTTAGTTCTCACATTTCCAGTGACAACATGGTCGAGTGAAAGAAGTATGAGTGCGCTAAAACGCATAAAAACCTTCCTGAGGAATTCAATGACAAACAGTAGACTATGTAATTTAAGTACACTTGCGATAGAGAAATCTCTATTCCACGAACTGTCAAATAATCAGAGCTTCAGGGACCGTGTCAATGATGCATTTGCAGAGAGAAAGGAGCGCCGCATACACTTGCTGTATAAAAGAATTTAAGGTAAGCTTGAACAATATTCTTAGACTCCCCAAGTAATATAACTAGCTTCGCCACTGCCAGTAATATTTCCATCTGATGACCACAGAACGCTCTTTGTTGACCAACGTTAGAAATATGTGTTTGTCTGCTTTTCCGAAGATTCGGCACCAAATATAATGACGTGAGATAATTAAAGAAGATATTAGCACATTTGATTCTCTTTTAGTTCAGGCCTTAATGTCTGCGCTCCTTCCCTTACACACGGATCACAAAATTCGAGTATAAAAACCGAGTTTCATACAGATAGTTGTCGTTTCTAGGACTTACATTTTTCCACGACCGCCACTGATATTTCCCTTTTTACTTTATTGAAAAATTGTAAGTAGCTATACAGTTTATAAATACACCATTAAACAATGTTTTTAATTAGCAATTTTCCTGTAAAACCGACTATAAGAGAGATACATCGAGTTATGTTTCAGGTCTCCTCTGAAGTTCCATGAAAATTCCTTTATCTGTTTTCTCGTGCAGCTATAACTGACAAACAGATAAACAAAAAGACAAAAATTAAACAGAACGCGACATAGGCTATTATTTATCCTGTCTGATAACCAGGAAGATGATTTGATGTATTACAAGACGTGATCAAAACGTTTCCGTTTGAGGGCGTTGCTGCAGCGGACATGTAACGTAGCGCGACTCCGATGCAGATATATAAGCACGGACATGTAGGCAAAGGGATTAGTGTGGCAGTCGTGTCGTGTTGAGGTGCGTGCGTTAAATGCGGCCACGTGAACTATTGCAACGTTATTACCAAATGCGTCCAAACAGGACCAACGTGCTGTTAATCTGTTCTTGGCTGCCGAAGGACAAACATGGGTGGACATCCATCGGAGAATGAAGACTGTGAATGCGGCAGCATGTTTGTCGAAAATCACCGCTGTGGAATGGTCAATAAGTTCCGTGCGGGTCGCGTTTCGACACAAGACGCCGGTCGATCTGGGAGGCCAGCCTCATCCAGAAGGTACGCCAACTCAAAGGGGAGACACTCTAGCACACCCTTTATAGTCCTGATCTCTCCCCGTGCGATTACCACGCCTTCGGTCCTCTCAAAAATGCCTTGAAGGGTCGACACTTCTTGTCGGACAAGGTTGTGCAGCAGGCTGTTACGGACGTCTTCACGCAGCAGGACATGGTGTTTTACCACACGGGGATCTTCAAACTGGTGCGTTGGTGAGATTAGTGCCTCAATGCTCACGGCGATTTTGCCTGATTGGCATCCTGATTCAGGACTGTACGGCCCTCGAACGGAAACTGTTCTCCCCTATATATAGATAACGATAAAGGAGTAACATTCAAACATAGGCCAACAACTTTGTCTCTGTCCTAGCTAGGGTTGATATCAATAAATCTCTCGCGAAATAGTTGACATTCCCCAATTGTGAACAATATGGACAGGAAACAATTGACCGCAAGCCGAGTGTGCCGTTTCTTCCATTTACTTGAGCCAGACGGGTATTTCCTACTCACTCTTTGGTTAATACTCTTCTTCTACTACTTTTCCCACACCCTGGTGAACTGTATCGCACGTGTGGAAATGGCCCTGTTTTACGGCTGGATGTCTTCCAGATGCCAACCCTATCTGGAGGAGTCAAAATTTTGTTCTCTTCCCACTATAATTCTGGTGAGACCGAGCGAGTTGGCCGTGAGGTTAGGGTCGCGTACCTGTGAGCTTGCATTTGGGAGATGGTGAGTGCGAATCCCACCGTCGGCATCACTGAAGATGTTTTTCCGTGGTTTCTCATTTTCACACGAGGCAATTGCTCGGGATGTACATTAATCAAGGCAACGACCGCTACCTTTCCAATCCTGTCACTTTCCTATCCTTGCATCGTTAGTACGACGTTAAACCACTAGGAAGAAAGGTAAGCCCTCTAGAGGAAAGTCATATCTGTCATATCAGTCTTTCGGGCACCAGGGATATTCTTCTGTGATTCATGTATCCGTAGTCCTGTATTTGAGGCCCTCCTTTCTACGACACAGTTTTGTGTTCGTTATGTTGCATTTTCCGAATATATCGTACTTCTCGTTATCGAAACGACTGAAATGGCTCAACTTGATCTGAGGAAATCAGTTTCCCCAGGGAGCTATGTATCGATTACTTTGTAACTTTCTATCTCAGCCTTACGGTTAATGTTTCATGGGAGTACCGTCTATGGTCCTAGAGCGACACTATTTCACTGCTGTCTGGAGGGGTAGAGAGCAAGGGACACTACATCGTCAGCGAAGGCCAGACAATCGAAGATAGTACCAGCGTTCTTTCGGACCAATTCTCACACCGTGCTGGGTGTTATTTATAAATGTTTTCTTCTATTCTCTGACGACTTTCTTCAGAACACAATTGAACAGCAGCGTGGAGAGACCATCCCCCTGCCTGTGGCCCGCTTTAATCTCAAGCATTTCTGAGAGCTCACCCATGAAATTGAGGGTATCTACCTGTGGGAGTCTGTTGGATTATTATCAGGGATGTGTCCGGCTCCATGGCTAAATGGTTAGCATGCTGGCCTTTGGTCACAGGGGTCCCGGTTTCTATTCCCGGTAGGGTCGGGAATCTTAACCATCATTGGTTAATTTCGCTGGCACGGGGGCTGGGTGTATGTGTTGTCTTCATCATCATTTCATCCTTATCACGACGCGCAGATCGCCTACGGGAGTCAAATCGAAAGACCTGCACCTGGCGAGCCGAACATGTCCTCGGACACTCCCGGCACTAAAAGCTATACGCCATTTCATTTATCAGGGATGTGACATCTGTTCCAAATTCCCTGAGATTGTTGATGATAAGTGCCTTCCGGCTCACTGAATTATACTTTTCGTAAATCTACGAAGGTTGTAATCAGTCTCTATTGTATCATTGCCCTAATTTTGATCAATGACTAGAGGATACAGATTTGTTCTGGGCAAGAACATTCTTTCCTGGACCCAGCCTCGTACTCACTCCTCCTTCGGTTTATCCAAGTGAGATTCTACCCCATTCTGTAGTGCCTTCGACAATATCTTGTACAAACGGGGGAGAGAAAAGCTCCTATTGACGCCCTTTTCTGTCCCCTTTCTTGTGCAAGGGGTGAACGAGCGAGCGCATTATTCCACTACTCTGGGATTTATTTGATTGCGATGGACGAAGAGTCTTTCTAACCGTTCTTTTCTCTTTTTATTTAGAAAACCTGAGAAATTCCGTAGTGATGGTGTCTTTCCCAGGAGGCTCATTATTTTTAACTCCTTAATTATATCCCTAATTATTTATATCGGGGGCGATACGAATCTGGTAGCTTTTATGTGGGTAATTCGGACAGTCTATCATCGGAGCGGGGTCAAAAGTCTAGAGCTTGTTAAGTACCAAGCCAGGCGTTAACAGATTTTCCTGCCAGTCGTTTTGAGGTTTTCTTCTTATCCTTGAAATTATTATTATTATTATTATTATTATTATTATTATTATTATTAGTCACAACGTTTGCCCAACTAAGGAGCGAGATTGAATTTATTTAGCAGAAGAACTTGCTCTCTTCTCTTCCTGGAATCTCTTCACCCTCTCGCTGTGATATTTCTTCCGTTCTTCCGTCTATGCAGTGGTGGTTCTCATCTTGGGCTCTTCAGCAAAATGATGTTTGCTCACCAATGTTCTAAAGGTGGGCCTGTTCCACACAATTTACCCTGCAATGCTAATTTATTGAAGGTAATTTTCAATTTCGATTGTCCAATTATTCTTGACTTTTAGCGAGGAGTAAAAAGCAAAGTCACCTCCATACAGGCATGAAGGCCCTTGAAGGAGTGGGAGGTAAAGGCTTCCACCATTGTTAATGTTGTTAGCTCTACGCCCGGTCGCCTTTGCCCCCAGGAATTAACCTGTTACTCATTTTTGGCGTAGGCTGAGTGAACCTCAGGGCCATATGCACCTCCGGAAGTGGAAATCTCGTTTCTTAAATTTTGCGACTTCCTGACGGGGATTCGAACCCACGTCCTTCCGGGCGAACCGAGCACGCCTTTACCTTTTCGTCCACGTCCTTTCTATGCACACTGGGCCAAGGATCTTCCTTCCTTGTTTTTCTAAATTTTCAGTTAGTGATCTGCTTCTAATGATTAAGGTTTCTGATGTGTATAATGCTTCAGGTTTCTTCCATGTGATTCTATAGGCTTTTTGTAGCTAGGAAATTCTCTCTCTGTTTGCTTCACGATTAATCCGGATGATTTCCCTAAGTATCTGAAATTATTTACCTGAGGGATTTTTCCAAAATTAGTTTCCAGAGGTTGTTTGTACAAGTATCGAGGAGATCCCTCCATGTATCGAGTTTTCTCATATGAAATTTGAGGTTCAGTTCTAGATGCAATTGCATGAAGTTTCTCCAGGGACTGATCTGCTTTCTGCCTATTGTTGGATATAATAATTTCGTGTGGCTATTTCTAGCCGAGTGCAGCCCTTGTAAGGCAGACCCTCCGACGAGGATGGGCGGCATTTCCCATGTGTAGGTAACTGCGTGTTATTGTGGTGGAGGATAGTGTTATGTGTGGTGTGTGAGTTGCAGGGATGTTGGGGACAGCACAAACACTCAGCCTCCGGGCCATTGGAATTAACTAATGAAGGTTAAAATCCCTGACCCGGCCTGGAATCGAACCCGGGACTCTCTGGACCAAAGGCCAGCACGCTAACCATTTAGCCATGGAGCCGGGCATTGTTGGATAAAATTACCACATAATCTGCGAAGGACAAATATTTGATATGAATTTTATCTTTAACTTGCTTACCGATATTAATTCCTTTTGTTTACTTTTCCCAAGTTCGGACTACTTTCTCTAGCACAAGACTGAACTGTAATGGAGACAAGCCATCTCCTTGTCTGACCCCTTTCTTAATATCAAGGTTCAGGAATTTCACCTAAGTGCTTAACTTTCGAGGTGGTGTCCGTCACTGTCTTTCTGATAAATTTTATTTTTTTCTTATCTACTCTAAATTATTCCAGAACGTTAAAAAGTGTTTGTCTATCTAAAGAGTCATACGTTTTCTTGAAATCTACAAAATTTGTCGCAGTTTGTTATGATTATTATTAATTTGGATTAAAAGGATGCAATCTAAAATGGAAATAGCCTTTTCATTAACATCAGAACTACTAACTGCGTAGAAACCTGACTGTGATGACATATTCCTTCTGAATTTTTCTTTTTATGACAACTGGTTATATCACTACTGTCAACTGCAAATGATATCCGGCTCAAGCTGAACAATGTTACATTACATAATGTTAATTTCAAACATAATAGCAAATAGCAAACATAATTTTTTGAGGCAACTACTTCCTTAATTATTCGATGACATCACTTCTGCGAACATCAAATGATATACGATCGGAACTTGACAGCAGTTTATCAGAAATCTCTAAAGAATTCAATGAATAAATTCCACGAGAAGTATCATGTCGCTTGAATTTACGTTACTCATCACGTGAAGATAACATACCTAACCTAAATTATGAGGTCTCATTATAGTAATAACAGCTGTTTACGTAATTCCTGATGTGATAAATTTAGAGAACAGACATGCAGTATACTTAAATATAAAGACATGTCTTTCAACAGTCACAGTTATCCAAAGAATGTTTCCAATCCTTCATTACACTCACAAGTACAACTCGTAACTTTCGCTTAGCTCGTCTCAATTGATTAGTTGATAGGATTGGCGCGCTTTCTACAGTATGGCCTGTACATTACGAAGGCAGTGGTTTTAAGGATTTAAGACGTTGTAGGCCATCACATGTTATTTTTCTTACGGATCAGTGACATTAAAGCATTCGAGGCCTAGATTTCCAACCATCTCTTTTATGATTCTTCGAGTGACCGTACCTTCAGGTATTTCTTGATATTTTTGTAGTGTTCTTCATTATTTTCCTGGCCAATAAGGGATAACGAACACGCGGTTTTCAGCTTATAAGAACAATCACAGCAACCATCGCCATCGCCGGCAAGTTCGTTACCATGACGAAAGAATAATATTTCCTCATCGGCGATGCTCGCTGTTGATGGTGGTGGTGGTGATTATTGTTTAAGAGGAAGTACAACTAAGCAACCATCCTAATCAGAGAGAAAAAGTGGGAGGGATCCGACACTTCGAAAATGAAGATATCGGCCAAAGGAAGACAAGGGCCACGAAGGGCATAAAAATGAAAGACTCCTTAGGCCTCGAGTGCTCTAATACCGTCGGGGCCGGAAAAGAAGAAGAGTTGACCAAGGAAGGTCGGATAGGATAGATGAAAGGGAGGAGCCTGGTACAAGTAAGTGTAGGCAACGGCAGGACTCAGCTCAGGGTCACGTGGTCGCCAACCCACTCTCCAAAGTTGAGAGCCCTTGGGGCCCATTTACCCGCCTCTTGCGACAGGCAGGGGATACCGGGTGTTATTATACCGTCCCCACCCACAGAGGGATTGCAGTGATGCACTTGGCAATGAAAAGGTATAAGCATCATGGCTGAGTGAGTGAAGTGGTGGAACTGAGCTCCGAATTTTATGTTATTTTGAATGTTGTGAAGACGTGGATGTGCCTAGAAATGAGTGTAAAAGCCTGCTGTGTGTACTGACTAACTGAATGATGTAAATTTTTGCCGTTTAATATTAGTGTCATCGTGGAAATGCACTATTTGTATGATAACATTGCTGTTCAAGTCAACTGACAGTTGAAGGTTTGTTTTCTCTACTTGACAAATACAGTATATTCCCAGGATTCCATGGATTCTTGAACGTTCATTTATATTAAGGTCAAGGAGTTACATGTACTACTAATCCATGGTTTCTTGAACGTAAGCATAATTGTGGTCAATACGCACGTAGGCCAAGCAGGTAATAGGCTATCCAACTGTTGTGTTTTGTTCGTTGTTCAGTTATATACCAATATGAGTGTGTGTTATGAATGCAACAAGGGTGTTTTCACGCAAGACATTAATGCTAACATTCAGTATGTAAAATGTAATAATTGGTATCACAATAGTCGTGTTAATTTGAAAGAAGGGGATGTGAAATACCGTAAGTCTTACCTTCAGGGCTGGAGATGTCGTTCATGTGACGATACTAGACGTCGTAGCATGCACGAAATTGGGGGTATCTGGCCCGATAACGTGTTATCTGTAGGTGAAATATATAAATTTCTACTTACGTTGATGGACGGGGTGAGGGAGTTGAAAAATATGAATAAGGAAAGTGAGAGAGACTTGGGTAAATTATTAAATCTTGCACATAAAAAGTTAGATGAAAATTGTAACTTACTGCGTAAACAGAATGAGGTTATTAACAATTGCTTACAGAATATTGAGGAATTACAAAGGGAGAATAATTGTTTAAAAATCAGATCACTGAATTAAATATGAGAGTAGTAGATTGTGAACAATACTCTAGGATTAATACGACTGAGATTCATGGAGTTCTAGCAAACACGGGGGAAAATATTCTTTCCACTCTTCAAGAATCTGGGCGTGCGTTACAAGTTGACATTAAGGAAGAATATGTTGATGAACACCATCGACTTCGTAGGTGTTCTGACGCTCAAATTCCTCCTATTATTGTCAAGTTTACTCGTAGGTGTTTTAAGGAGGATCTGATCTGATCTCCAAGAGACGTATAAAACGCAAAACGCAGTCTATCTACAATTGACTTTGGTTATACTTCAGCAACCCTATATACATAAATGAAAGTTTGTGTGCAGAAAGAAGGAAGTTGTTGTCGAGGGCAAGGGAAGTAAGACGGCAGAAGAATGCCAAGTTCTTATGGACACATAATGGTAAGAGCTTTATAAGGATGGGAGAAAATACTCCAATTTTCACTATTAATGATGAGGATGATATAAAAAACGATTTTAGTAATCTTTATGGCTAATGAAAATGGTATACTTGATATTTCTTACCAGAATGTAAGAGGGTTACGAACTAAGACTCAAATACTAGTCTACTTAAGGGAAGTTAGGACTGAATTTATAAAAAATAGTAATTATTGATAGAATTGAATGAAATTTGGTTTATGGTCTTCTAATGGTGAAGTAAGGCCATATACCAATTTTCAGAAAAATAGCAACAGAATTTTCTGAGAAATTAACACTTACAATTTAAAAATTTTAAAAATCGGTAAGCATAAAAAATGCTCCAGCTGAACAGTTACTTCAAATATCACATTGAAATCTGGTGTACAGGCACTTCAAGGTATGGAAAGAAGTTTAACAGAGAGAAAGTCTGCATATGTAGTCCATGAATGTGAGGAAAAAAATGTGTTTTATGTGTTAATGTTTTTCTCAAATTATGCTAAAAAAATACACCTTTGAAGGCTACTATCTTCTAAAGTATCACCATTATAAAAAATTCCTTCTGTTAATATTAAGACAATACAAGTGTTAACACCCCATGAAATTCACATGGAATCTGAAACCAAATTGGTTTAGCTGGAACATTTTAAATACCTGAAAATGTATACATGAAAGGAAACACATTTTCGTAAGTAAAAGCTAGTGGATGGGGACTCAACCGGACATTTAAATGTCACGCTAGTACTTTAAATGGCGGAACCCGAAAAATACCACCGCCAAATGATCCGCAGGAGTCCGGCGTACAATAATATGCACAAATTAGAAAATCGATCATTTTTACTTTTTTCACCAAAAACTCAGTCCCAGCCTCCCTTAATAATGTATTAGCAAGTAATTATGACATTATTGCATTTACAGAAACTTGGTTGACCGATGGAATTTTTGACTCTTGAATCTTTGATAGCCGGTACACTGTTTATAGAAAAGATAGAGAACTTCAAGTAGAACGAAAAAGAAACTGGTGGTGGGGTGGTGAAAGCTGCATTGGCCTCAGAGAGAATGTTTTATTTATAATCAGACACACAATCACTCTGGTCAAAACTATTATATAATAATAAGTACTATATCTGCGTAGTGTATTTTACACCTAATACTGGTATAGGCATATACTTGGAATTTTTTGAAAGAAAAATGAACATTATATTACTATTTTCCAGTTAGTGACACATTAATCCTGGGTAATTTTAATATTCCGGTTATATTGGGAAATATCTATGATATCTCAAACGGTAGTAATAAGGCTAAAGATTTATTTAAATTTACTAATTTGCTTAATATTGAACTAATGAATGGTATTAAAATATAAATAAAAATACTTTAGGCCTAGTAGTAAGTCATATTGAAAGTCTAGAGGTAGATGAAGAACATGATCCTCTTGTACCTAAAGTTGAATTACACCCTGCATTATGTATTACTCATAAGGTAACAAAGCCACTAAAAGTAAAAGAGGTAGAAGGTCTAATTTATAACTTTAATAAAGAAAATTTTCTCAGATTGTACAATTTGCTGAGAAATTTTGAATGGTATGATATGAATGATTGCCGCACTTATGAAGCTGTTGGACGTTTCTACAAGAAAATTGATTCTATATTTGATGAATGTATTCCCAAAGTAAGACCTTACAAACGCAGGTATCCCGAATGGTTTACTAAAACTATAGTTGATAACTTGAAATTGAAGGAGAAATTCAGGAAAAAGAAACATACCTCAGAATATTACATGATTAAAATTCAAATACTGAGATCTAGGGTAAGAAAGGATATAAAGGCTGCGTTTAGGGAATATATAGATAATATTGAAAGGGAATTACCTCAAAAACAAACAGCTTTTGGAATTTTATGAGCAATAAAATTACCTGTAATGTTCAAATAGAATACGGTGGTAAGAAATTTAGCCAAAATCAAGATATAGTAAACGCATTTGCAGATTACTTCAGATAATTTTATGTCAAAGATAAATGTGATTATATGTTACCTAACGACAATAACATCAGGTCGAACCTTCAGACTTACCTGCAGATTCAAAAAAACTACGTGTAATGAAATAAGGACAGTTATTAAGAGATTAAAACCAAAAGGATCTTCAGGCCCTGATGGTATTCCTCATTATATACTTAAATGCTGCGGACAGATCTTGATGACTCCACTGTTGATGTTATTTAATCTTATTATTAAGAACTCCGAATTTCCGAGTAAATGGAAGCATACTATGGCAACTCCGGAAAGTCAAATTTGATCAGCAACTACAGACCAGCGATGGTAATATCAGCACCAGCAAAGGTACTTGAAAGCATCTTATATAGTAAGATATTTAACCACGTAAAAACCAGTTATATCTATAAAACAACATAGATTCATGTCAAAAAGATCTACAGTAACTAATTTCTGTGAATTTGTACAGTTTGTTTACAGTGAACTCGACAATCGTCCACAAGTAGATGCTATTTTCACTGACTTTCAAAAGGACTTCGATAAAGTTGATCATGATTGCTTGATTCGAACACTGGCAAATTACATTTTTGTCTGCACCTGATTTATCTTCGTTAATTTTCCACTTGGAACATAGAACCCAGTTTGTAAGCTTCAAAAACAGAGTTTCTTACAGTTTTATTGTTAATTCTGGCGTACCTCAAGGTTCTATTTTGGGGCCACTATTGTTTCTACTGGAATTAGGTGTTCTAAAATATTACTATTTGCTGATGATATAAAAATATATGGATCTATTAATTGTATCTCTGACTGTATAAATCGTCAAGATGGTTTGCATTCTTTGGTAAAATGGAGTGAGAAATGCAAACTACCTTTAAATATAAACAAATGCAAGCAGTCACATTTTCGCGAAGGAAAAATGTTATATATTTTCCGTATTCAACTAAAGAAAATCAATTGGTAGAAGTACATGAAATTAATGATTTGGGGGTATTGATACCCAATGATTTAAGTTTTGTATCTCATATAGATAAAATTGTTGGCAAGGCATATATAAACCTTGGATTTTTAATAAGAAATTCACGGACGTTTAGAGAAAGTCAATATTTTTCTTATATTATACATTTGTAAGATCTACTTTAGAATAAACATCAATTATTTGGAGTCCTGCCACAAAGAAACACATAAGCATAATTGAAAGAATCCAGAAGAAGTTTATAAAATTCATGCATTTCAGACAAACTGGGGAATACCCTCAACATTTATCTTATTACAAACTTATTGAAATATGCAGTTGTGTAAGGTTAGATTATAGAAGAGATTTGCGAACATTATTATCCTTTATAAACTTATTAATAACAAAATAGAAGATATTGAATTATGCAACAAATTATTATTATACTCCTAGAAAACCAGCAGGAACATTCAGAAACCTATTTGTTTTACCACGGGTAAATACAGACAGTGACGAAAACTCTCCTCTTTATAGATAATGTGCATTATAAAATAAATTACATCCTCTTGCAATTGATATATTTCATGATACACTAGATGAATTTAATGCATCTTGCAGTATACTAAGAAAAGTTTCGAATTAGTTTTAGGCCTATAACTGTCATGTAGCTAACTTACCTTTCTATTATTGCTTGTTGCTTAGTTGTTCTTATTTCTTCATTTCTTTGAAGTTCCATTCCTTATTTTAATATTATAATGCATAATGTACTGTACCTTTTCTCTTTCCTATCTAATAATTTTATGGTTGATGTTATAATTAATTATTTACTAAACAAAGTTACAAAATTACTATATTTCTTTAATATTAAATCTGGATATATTTGTTATTTTCTTTCCTGCATTCTAGTGGCTTTGTTGTTTTCCTTCTTGTTTTATTTTCTTTCCTTTTTCCTTATATGTTAAATATATGTTTAGTACTTGTATGTATATAATGTATGAGTGAATAATGTAATTTGGGTTTACCGCCTGTATGCTGACATTAGATAAATAAATAAATTCTAAATTCGTAAATATATTCATTATTATAGCTCACACGATAAACAAGTATTAGAATAGAATAGAATACTCCCATCTCCCAGTTTAGGGTCGCCTGAAACTGGGGAGAGAGCATTCGTTTATTGCAATCCATTAATTTTGAGACATGACTTGCGTTTCCCTCTCACAATAATTTGGCTATTCCTATACTAAATATAATTTATTTTGTCCTAGACGTTTACAATATTATATAGCCTAAGACAACATGTATCTTCCCCTTCCTTAGCTTATTTAATACAACAATTCTATATGACTACATTTAATATTAATTAAACCTACTAGTGGTGTTAACCTCTTTTCATCTCCTTCTGCCACTTCTTAAAATACAAAAAACTTTGCTATTCGTCTTGGAGTGATCCATTCTTTATTTAACAATTTAGTTATTGCACAAAATTACTTGTCACTTTCTACTTTTAATTTATAATCATCGCCAAAATATTTAGTTCTCAGTACATCAGTTTCCTACATACTCTCAGTAGATGAGCCTCTTCCATTATTTCTCCATAGAGTAAACAATGATTTTCATTATGTTTCTCTCTCAGCCCCTTATTTTTATATATCCCATTAGCCACCATACCACACCTCTTAGCACTCTATTTGGGAGTTTTTATTTCCTTATGGACATATTTTGAATAATTCCACAAAATTATGATAGTGTTCTTTTGGTTTCACATTCTGCCCTAATCATCTGTTTCTCCATGTCCCTCACTCTAATCATTACATTTTTGATGAATCTCTTCTCTTTACTGTTCGTCTCTATCGCAGTATACTCCCATTCCTATTTTGCCTAGCATACTTTTCACTTTTGACACCAAATAATCATCATCTAAGTGTTTCATCTGGTGCTGGTATGCTAGGTTCAATATTTTGCTCCCATCTCCCCATTTTAATCTTAACCAATATGTTACTACTTTCCTGCTTATACCTGCTTGGATGCTAATATCTTCACATAGTCTTCTAGCTCCACTATTTGCTTCACATTCTGGGAGACCCATTATTATTTTACAGAATTTACTACTTATTACGTCTAATTCTTTATTGTCTACTTCGATATCCCATATTTCTGCCCAGTTCAGTGTTCTTGATACCACAAGGTTATTTAAAATATTTTTAGATTTTTGGATGTCTCCAACTAGATAGGCGGGCAGCAAAAGCTCCTTCATGTAATTTCAGGTTGTTATGCACTAGCCCTGTTACTCCAGTCACAAGTAGTACGGTCCGGCTCCTTGGGCGAATGGTCATCGTCATCCCTGCAACTCATATGCCACATACGACACTGCCCTCCACTACTACAACACGCAGCATCCTATACACAGCAGATGCCGCCCACCGTCGTCGGAGGGTCTGACTTTCCAGGGCTGGAAATAGCTATACGAATTTATTATTATTATTATTATTATTATTATTATTATTAGTAATAGTAGCACGGTTCCACTGGTGTTGTGACCAAATCATTTATAATGGCAAATGTACGAGGGGCTTACCAATAAGATCGTATTTCTACGTGTAGCCTGAGGATACTAGCATTGAACATCCATATGTTACAAGCAACGATTATTGGTTACGTTTATATTATTATTATTATTATTATTATTATTATTATTATTATTATTATTATTATTATTATTATTATCTGGAAAGCATATGTTTATTTCCTGGTTAAATTGTAACCTGCAACATTGAACTTTTTTCGTTATTATCATTTCTACATGTCTACAGCATTTAATAGGTCTTACAAACGTAACCTATGTTAGAATGTTCATATTTTGTTTCTGTTTGTTTTTGTAACTTTTATTTAAATAGTTCCTTGGATGTTACATATTTGTAAATCATTATCCCCCCTGGTCAAGCTTTTCATTTCCTGTTGAACCGAGCTCGATAGTGCAGTCGCGTAAGTGCGGCCAGTATCCAGTATTCGGGAGATAGTAGGTTCGAACCCCACTGTCGGCAGCCCTGAAAATGGTTTTCCGTGGTTTCCCATTTTCACACGAGGCAAATGCTGGGGATGTACCTTAATTAAGGCCACGGCCGCTTCCTTCCCACTCCTAGCCCTTTCCTCTCCCATCGTCGCCATAAGACCTATCTGTGTCGGTGCGACGCAAAAAAAAAAAAATCCTGCTGAGGAATTATGTGTTTCAATCATTTTCTACAACGTCATATATCCTTGTTGTATTGCTAATCTCAAATCTCAAGTCTGCCAGGCTGATTGGTTGAGACAGCAGACTGTTGAGCTCAAGTTGACGAGTTCGACCTAGGCTCAGTCCAGTGGTATTTGAAAGTTCCAGGCGTGTTGTCGGTGGACTTACTGGCACGCAAAAGAACTCTGCGGGGCGAATTTTCGGCATCTCGGTGTCCTTGAAAGACGTAAGAGTAGTTACAGGGGAAAAAAATTAATAGCCTGGCTGAGTGGCTCAGACGGTTCAGGCGCTGGCCTTCTGACCCCAACTTGGCAGGTTCGATCCTGGCTCAGTCCGGTGGTATTTGAAGGTGCTCAAATACGTCAGCCTCGTGTCGGTAGATTTACTGGCACGTAAAAGAACTCCTGAGGAACTAAATTGCGGCACCTCGGCTTCTCCGAAAACCGTAAAAGAGTAGTTAGTGGGACGTAAAGAAAATAGCATTATTATTATAAAACTAATAACATTTATATTTGGGAATGTCCACTTCTAATGCTATAGAACCATATTTATTGAATTAACTGCCGGTCTTATATAGTCCTCCTCCAACAACAACAGCAACAACAACAACAACAACAGCAACAACAATAACGACGACAACAACAAAAACATTATTAAGAAGAAAGGTAATTAATTGTTCTTGGAGTCTGTTCCACAATATAAACCGCTTATGATTCTCATGACCACATTATACGAAGATTCTCTTAAGATTCGAACCAGCGAAAGCGAACGAATACGATTTCCTTAAATTATAAAAGTAAGTTAGGCTCTTGTCTGTATAACCACAATACTTTCCCACCTGCACATGGCATGGGAAGTGAAATTCACCAGATGGTTTGTATTATACGCAGGAATTAAGGTTAAATATGAATTTAAGAAACAAAAGTAACCTTGAATGCTGATTTCTCTGTCAAGCAGGTGCGAGAATAGCGGAGGCGGGATTAATGCCGTCACTCAGCCTGGAGACATCCACCTCGCTGAACAGTACATGATAGGAATTGATGTTTCCAAATACGACGAACTTAGTCTTATCATAAACAAAACAAATTAAAGTAATTTTTGTACCGGCCATGAAGACCCTTAGCGGCGTAGAAGGTAGATCTAAAGGTTTCCATTATTCGTAACATCGGCCCTTTGTAGGGTACAATGCTTATAGTTTTGATCAGTTAATTAATTATTGGTCTTTGACACAAAATTAGGAAACTAAATGTGAATGGTGAATGAACTTAAAGAACTGTTTGTAGCATCAGGAGTTCCTAAACAGATGGTATGATGGCTTTGAAAGTTCCACATTACAATATTGTTTAGGTGACACTCAAGTTCGAAATTTGTCTTTTGCAATGCTAATTTTCAAGCGTTCAAAGTAGCACTTGAACTTTCCATGGCCGCAGAGAAACTGAGTGAGAATGAATTCGGACTCTAACGTTTTGCACTGGAGTCAGCTATACCAGGTGGCTCCCGAACGCCGTACTTTCTATTATAAATGTCTCGCATGCACAAATGATGAATGGGATGTCTACTGACTGATTTTTACAGGGGAACTACTGCCAGCGGGCAGGTTACGTCAGAATATGAAGAGATAAGAAGCGGAGTGTCGTTCGCAGCATGTTACTCAGCGCTACCGGTCTAATGCACCCCCCCCCCTCGTTTTCCACCGCGTAGTTCTAGACTGCTGTATGGTACAGCCGCACTATAGTTGCTGTCTACATATCGGCAATGGCTAATGTGTTCAGCAGCGACGAATACACAGATACCTGTATTATTTTAATCCGGACAACCTGGTCGGAATGCAGCCGAAGCTCCAAACAGACGTATATCTTCTACACACGTATTTCGCCGAACAGTATTACTTTTTGTTTCATATAAGCAACTCTTTTATCGAGTGGAATGTCTACGCGTGTATAAATTAATAAGTTATTAAATTTCCTTTTCTGCATCTTTGGCGTGTTTACAATAAGTAGCGGCTATTAGGGGGTGGGGCAAGGAGGGATAGTCGCCCGCCCCCCCCACCCCCACGCCCATTTTGTGGAGTAAACATTACATTTTATTCCACTTTAGCCAGTTGGAACTAGGAATTATTTAAAAAAGCTATTTGTACAAGCCTTGTTGTCTTATCTGCCAATTACTTCCTTTATTTTATTTTATTATTAACATAATTATTGGCGGAAATACGCACAAAATGCCGTTTGTCGCGGCTAACCGATTTGTATAGCGCTACGGCAAGTAGTGGAGACTTTGTATGTGCTGTGAGGAAGGGTAGTAGGGGTACATATTTTTTGCCAAGGTCATGGACACTGAGGTATAATTCGCCCACTTGCCGCGTGCATTCGTCAGTCTGGCAATCTCTTTAATGTCTGTTAATTTCTTAGTGCGTATTCAAATACTAAATAACTTTTAATTGCATAATCATGCCGTATTTCTATTTAATTGTACCGGGCGAGCTGGCCGTGGGGTTAGGGGCGCGCAGCTGTGAGCTTGCACTCGGGAGATAGTGGTTTCGAATCCCACTGTCGGCAACCCTGAAGATGTTTCTTCATTAACGTGAGTTCGGCCAATCCGATGGCAGTAAAGAACAGGGGTTCTAGTCCAGCCATGACAAGGGCTGCTTGTGTAGATATTGTGTGATAGCCACGAGATATTCGAAGGATGATTCGTCTCTCTGAATCTGCAGAAGATTTTCCTTATCCCACTGCTGTAGAACGAAATGATGAAGCATAATGCAGTATTAGTGGAGCAAAGGTTGTGTAGTATATAATGCAGAGTACTTCTGAGTTAATTCCCCATGACGGCCTGCATGCAGTAGCAATGGACTGAAGAAATTTATCTGATATAAGCTTTAGCTTATTGAAATGCGGCATAAAAGTTAAATGTTTGGCCAGTACGACCTCCAGATATAAAAACTGATCTTCTAGTGCGATTTCCTGTCCGTTCATCGTGAGTTGTGGCTGTATCAGATTTTTCTTCTCGTGAAAATAATAGCCTTAGTTTTGAGTGGATTAAATTGCAGCTTGTTTTTGTAACCCCAGTCGAACAGAATATGTAGTGCCGCGTTCGCTCGAGTGCTTAAATCAACATCATTTTCAACTTCAATGAACAAAAGTGCGTCGTCAGCGTAAGCAACAATCTTGCAGTCCGTTGGAAGAGGTACTTTGAGGAAGCCATCATACAAGATATTCCAAAATCCTGGGCTACAAGTAGATCCCTGGGGGCGTACTTTGTTGATGTATTTAATAGAAATTTCTGTTTCGAACTGAAGTTTCACTTTTCTGTTGCAGAAGTGTGCTCTAGTGATTTTGTATAGATACGTGGGCATTTCTTTTCCTTTAGTTGATACAAAATTTTCGGCCATCAGGCGTTATCAAATGCACCAGTTATGTCCAAAGAGATTAATAAGGCTATTTTTCGTCTTGAGAAGATGTTCAAAATCCATTCAGTTGCATAGACAACAACATCTTCAGTAGATTTTGTGGGGTAAAGCCATAATGAAATCGGGATAATAGGCCGTGACGATGCATGTGGTACATAATTCTGTCGATTATTAGCCTCTCCAGAATCTTCCCTAGAACTGGTAGGTGGCAGATAGGTCTGAGAAACTTAGCTGTAAACTTTGTTAAGGCGCTTTCTTTAGGGATTACCTTCATAACTGCAATTTTCCACGAAGTGTGAAAATGGTTCAAAGATAGTCACTTATTAAACAGTGTGACAACTAAGGATGGAAAACAGAAGTGGATATTTTTTATCATGTTGGCCGATATGCCACCCCAGTCTGGTGCTTTCTAATCATTGTGTTGTAGAATGATTCACTCAACTTCTTCACGTGAGAACGATACGTCATCAGCTGTATCAGGTGGGGATCGTGGATGAGATTCTCGATTCTCTTTGTGCTTCTGTATACTCTGTTTCATGTTGAAAAAACATGTTTAGTAGAGAATTTTCGATATCGGAAGAGGTTTTAGTAAATCCATGTTCAGTCCCTATTGAGGTTAGGCTAGTGACATTTTTTGGTTTCCTGGTAAGTTTCTGAACAAATTCCCAAGGTTTAGCTTTGTAGGGCTTGAACAGAATTCTTTCCAGCATTCCGATTTTCTTTTAAGGATTAAGGTTTTTATTTCTCTATAACTGCTAGATAAATGTCGTGATATCTCTGACGTAGGACTGGGCAGCGGCTTCGTTTATGTCGCCTATCACAGGCCAGTACACATTCTCGCATAAATCAGTTCTTCATCCCACCAGAAGTTTATACACGGTTTTTGAGAAATTTTTGTTAGATTTGCTTCTGCCAGTTTGTTTATGGTGTCAGTTAATCCCTCTACTACGTCGTCTAATTCCGTGGCAGAGTTAGAGGATGCTATTTCTTCTGCTATCCTTAGTAGGTTCCTTTGGCAGCCTGTTGGAAGTGAAACCATTTGACATTTCTTGTTCTGCAGGTCCTGGCTGAGCAATTATTTATTAGCGATTATTGACGGCATTTCTGTAGTCGATTTTAAGTTCGTTATAAGTAGTGTTGACGAGTGCTTATACGTCACTTACTTCCCAATCGTAGATGAGATGGAGAAGTGCTGTCTGCATACACTTACAACTAAATAACTCTGTGAGGCATTGGTGCTCGTGGTGGTGGTAATTATGATTTTTTAAAAAGTTGTTTTACGTCGCACCGACACATATTGGTCTTATGCCGACGATGGGACAGGAAAAGGCTAGGAATGGTAAGGAAGCGGCCGTGACGTTTATTAAGGTACAACCCCAGCATTTTCCTGGTGTGAAAATGGGAAACCACGTAAAAGCATCTTCAGGGCTGCCGGTAGTGGGGTTCGAACCCACTATCTCCCGAATACTGCATACAGGCCGCACTTAAGTGACTGCAGCTATCGAGCTTGGTAATTATTGTTTTAAGAGGAAGTACGATTGGACAACCATCCTCTCTTAACGCTGATCAAAGGGGGAAAATAAAAGAGGCCCGACCCTTCGAAGAATGAGAATATCGGCAAAAGAAAGAGAAGGGCCATGAAGGCCAATGAAGGGCGTGAAAATGAAAGACACCGTAGGTCTCGTCAATCTAATACCTTCGGGGTCGCAAGATAAGATGAGTTGACCAAGGGAGGTCGGATGGGAAAGTTATAAGTTATTAGAAGAGCACCTGTAAACTCACAAGCATTAGCCTAATACTCATTTCTGTTGTAGGCTGTGTGAACCATAGGGCTCCTGATACCGAAGTATCGTTTCTCAACTACATGATGATGAACTGAGCATATTTCCTTTGAAGTGAACCAAACATGTTTTTACGCGCAGACTAGGTATTTCCCAGAAGATTTTACCTTAAGATAAAGAAAATTGTCCAGAAAACTTCTTTTTACTCTTTGTTTTACGTCGCACCGACACAGATAGGTCTTATGGCAACGATGAAATAGGAAAGGTCTAAGAGTGGGAAGGAAGCGGCCGTGGCCTTAATTAAGGTGCACATCGTCGCCATAAGACCTATCTGTGTCGGTGCGACGTAAAGCAACTTGCAAAAAAAAATTAAAGTACCGTCCTAGCATTTGCGCGGAGCGAAAATGGGGTTCGAACCCTCCAGAAAAAAATAACTTTATCATTAGTTCTTCGTTAACTTACCACAATACAAGTGACGGCAGATGCAAGGAGAATATAACGTGTTTACTAGACGAAGCTAGGAAAGCATTTCTCATTGTCAGTTCACCTCCCATGGCCTACAGCTTTGAGGAACCTGGGCCTACCAAGTGACCCCTACTCATCCCGAAGGCCTTCCAGATTATGAGGTGACGTTAGAGCGAAGAATCTTCTTAGCCTTTCTTCTTGGTCTTCCAGAACGGAGCCGCTATTTCAGTGTCAGATGGCTCTTCAATTTATTGTTCTTATGTTAGCTGAGTGGATTTCGAACCAGTCCTCATGTATAGGTAAAAATCCCTGACGTGGCTTGGAGTCGAACCTGTGGCCTATGGGTAAGAAACAGGCTCAGTACCCCTAGAAGTAACTACTTTCTCTTAGGCGCGTTCTTCTATCCTCTGTCTTCTACCATAGGACATCTTATTTCGAAGGCTTTAACCATGGCTCCTCCTCAGATTGCTCCACGCCTTCCTCTAGATCTTCTCTCCGATGGTCATCATTATTTTAAGAGACCATAATTTTTCTTCTGTCCGTCAACATATTAATGATAAAGACTAAATTCGTAACGGGGTCCTCTACACTCATCTTCACTGTTATCCCAGATAAATCTGGGGTCACTGGAACCATCCGGAATCTCTTTAGGTTTTGGCCGAGGATTTAAGGTCGAATGCCCTTCCTGACGCAACATGAGTTTTCAAATGAAAATCCAACACGGGATCCGAACCTTGGGCATCCGGGTGGAAAGGTGGCAGCTAGGTCCCTGCACTAATCACTCCTTTGCCACGCTCTCATACCCACCAAAGACTACCAGGAATTTAGGAATTTAAAGAAACAGTTCCCCGTGAAGGAACGAGGTGAACTTCCTAATAGTGAATTGAATGGCTGGTCTTCTCCAAGTGCAAGATTGTAAAAAATGTCAAAATCATGTAAATTCATTTAAAATTCTCGAAATGGAATGAAAAATGAATGTTGCCAATGTTGGAAGAGACGCATCTATTGAGAGTACTGTATGTGAGGGAACTGACACAATTAGAGTTAAATATCTGGGTGGTGAATATAAATTAAAAATAGAAATAGAGAAATAATTTTATACAATTGATAAATTATTAAATGTCCGCCTCTGTGGTGTAGTGGTTAGTGTGATTAGCTGTCACCCCCGGAGGGCCGGGTTCGATTCCCGGCTCTGACACGAAATTTGAAAAGTGGTACGAGGGCTGGAACGTGGTCCACTCAGACTCGGGAGATCAAATGAGTAGAGGTGGATTCGATTCCCACCTCAGCCATCCTGGAAGTGGTTTTCCGTGATTCCCACTTCCCCTCCAGGCAAATGCCGGGATAGTACCTAACTTAAGGCAACGGCCGCTACCTTCCCTCTTCCTTGTCTATCCCTTCCAATCTTCCTGTCCCCCACCAAGTCCCCTGTTCAGCATAGCAGGTGAGGCCGCCTGGGCGAGGTACTGGTCATTCTCCCTAGTTTATCCCCCCGACCAAGAGTCTGAAGCTCCAGCACACTGCCCTTGAGGCGGTAGAGGTGGGATCCCTCGCTGAGTCCGAGGGAAAAGCCGAACCTGGGGGATAAACAGATGATGATGATGATGATGATGATGATGATGATGACGATGACGATGATGATGATGATGATGATGATGATGATGATGATGATGATGATGATGATGATGTTGAATTTATTTGAGACCCGTGTTATTTGACATAGAGCGGTACGGATTGCCCTGGAGGAAATATTTCGGGATTATGGGGAATTCCTTCGAAGGTAGTTAACGAACTAGGTGGTGTGATATGTTCTGAAAAGTCAAGTGGTACGAAATGTTCGGACACCAAGAAGCCTAGTGGATCTCTCATTCTCACGTTTTCCTCGGGCTTTCCTTTTCTTCTTAACAATTTGCTTTGAGTCGTACCGACACAAATAGGTCTTATGGCGAAGATGGGGTAGGAAAGGGCTAGGAGTGGGAAGCAGCCGTGGCTTTAATTAAGGTACAGCTCCAGCATTTGCCTGGTGTAAAAATGGGTGACCACGGGAAACCATCTTCAGGGCTGCCGACAGTGCGTTTCGAATCCACTATCTCCCGAATGCAAGCTTGCACTTGCGTGCCCCTAACCATAAGGCCTACTCGTTCGGTTTGCCTTTCATTTGTCGACATCTTCACTCTAAAACAAATAAGACCATTTCCTTTTCCTTCTGTAATTACTATTTTCCTTCCAATCCAACAATCAGATCAAACGCCAAGTCGAGTCCGAAGACAGGTGTTCTGAAAATAGTTTTTACATTCTTGTTTCTGATCTGTGTACAGTGATTCTCGGTTTCTGTCTATGTCATCAGAACATGACTGACACACCTTCAGCTCCCCAAGACCGAGATGTATGATGATTCGTGTTGTCTGTCTGGTGTTTACTAGTCTCACGTTGCTTTCTCTCACTGTAACCATTGCGGACCGGGTCACTGGCAATGTTTGCAGAAAACACACAGGCAGACCGGAATCTTTTGTTGAGAGAGCTCGTATGTGGGCCAACACGTGACTAAGATGACTAGATCATTCCTTCCTTAGTGGATGCATGGAAAGTGTTTGTTCAGTTCCTCACTGGTATGTGCAGTATTTGTAGTTATCCTCAGTGTTAAACTGTTCCCTTTCAGTTTATATCCCTACCCGTGATGTGAGCCCTATCCTCATTCCACATAAAAGGTGGAATCGACAAGTTTACACGTACATTTAGCTTTGGTGACCATGAAATAAGTTATATAATATGTAGTTCACCCTTGAAGAAATCAGGCTGAACGAAGAACGATGGCAAAAAACTGCAACCGTAAGAAAGGCAGCTAACAAAGTGAGATGAAAAAGTAATCAATCAATCAATCAATCAATATCAATCAATCAATACTGATCTGCATTTAGGGCAGTCGCCCAGGTGGCAGATTCCCTATCTGTTGCTTTCCTAGCCTTTTCCGAAATGATTTCAAAGAAATTGGAAATTTATTGAACATCTCCCTTGGTAAGTTATTCCAATCCCTAACTCCCCTTCCTATAAATGAATATTTGCCCCAGTTTGTCCTCTTGAATTCCAACTTTATTTTCATATCGTGATCTTTCCTACTTTTATAAACGCCATTCAAACCTATTCGTCTACTAATGTCATTCCACGCCATATCTCCGCTGACAGCTCGGAACATACCACTTAGTCGAGTAGCTCTTCTTCTTTCTCTCAATTCTTTCCAACCCAAACATTGCAACATTTTTGTAACGCTACTCTTTTGTCGGAAATCACCCAGAAAAAATCGAGCTGCTTTTCTTTGGATTTTTTCCAGTTCTTGAATCAGGTAATCCTGGTGAGGGTCCCATACACTGGAACCATACTCTAGTTGGGGTCTTACCAGAGACTTATATGCACTCTCCTTTACATCCTTACTACAACCCCTAAACACCCTCATAACCATGTGTAGAGATCGGTACCCTTTATTTACAATCCCATTTATGTGATTACCCCAGTGAAGATCTTTCCTTATATTAACACCCAGATACTTACAATGATCCCCAAAAGGTACTTTTACCCCATCAACGCAGCAATTAAAACTGAGAGGACTTTTCCTATTTGTGAAACTCACAACCTGACTTTTAGCCCCGTTTATCAACATACCATTGCCTGCTGTCCATCTCACAACATTTTCGAGGTCACGTTGCAGTTGCTCACAATCTTGTAACTTATTTATCACTCCATAGAGAATAACATCATCCGCAAAAAGCCTTACCTCCGATTCCACTCCTTTACTCATATCATTTATATATATAAGAAAACATAAAGGTCCGATAACACTGCCCTGAGGAACTCCCCTCTCAACTATTACAGGGTCAGACAAAGCTTCACCTACTCTAACTCTCTGAGATCTATTTTCTAGAAATATAGCAACCCATTCAGTCACTCTTTTGTCTAGTCCAATTCCACTCATTTTTGCCAGTAGTCTCCCATGATCCACCCTATCAAATGCTTTAGACAGGTCAATCGCGATACAGTCCATTTGACCTCCAGAATCCAAGATATCTGCTATATCTTGCTGGAATCCTACAAGTTGAGCTTCAGTGGAATAACCTTTCCTAAAACCGAATTGCCTTCTATCGAACCAGTCATTAATTTCACAAGGAACTGCTGTCGAATTACGGTACGAGGGAGAATAAAAATGAACACATCCACAACAGGATGGGTATTCCCACTACATCTTAAATAACAAAGTGAAAGTCATGTGAAGCGAATGAATGGCGATCACTGGTCTAAGAAAATGTTAAGAGTGGATACCATCAGGAAGACAGAGAAGAAGAAGACCTAGAAAAAATTGGGAAGACTATGCTAGAGAATATACAGAAGGAAGGAATCTTTTTTTTTTTTTTTTTTTGCTTTACGTCGCACTGACACTGATTTGTCTTATGGCAACGATGGGATAGGAAAGGCCTAGGAATGGGAAGGAAGTGGCCGTGGCCTTAATTAAGGTACAGCCCCAGCATTTTCCTGCTGTGAAAATGGGAAACAACGGAAAACCACCTTCAGGGCTGCCGACAGTGGGGTTCGACCCACTATCTCCCGATTACTGGATACTGGCCGCACTTAAGCGACTGCAGCTATCGAGCTCGGTGAAGGAATCTTCAAGAAAGTGACTGGCTAAATCGACTGCTGGAAATTGGAATGCGATAAACGACTATAATGTAGCAGATGACGATGATGGTGATGATGAAGAACTATAGGAATAATATTATCCAGTTCTTCTTCACTA
The DNA here is from genome assembly GCF_040414725.1 of Anabrus simplex. NCBI lineage: Eukaryota > Metazoa > Arthropoda > Insecta > Orthoptera > Tettigoniidae > Anabrus > Anabrus simplex. The sequence goes on along the minus strand of NC_090267.1, from coordinate 145,436,487 downwards.
ATAGAGAAAGACTGCCATGGCACAGTGCATGACTAATTTTAACGAAAAGTGTAAACAAAGATATTTGGTCCAGTTTGAGATGCTATGGAAGAAAGGATGAAGGGTGATCGAAATTTAATGTCCATCATTTTAAGAACATATATCAGGTTGCATTCTTCATCGATGTAACTCAAAATATACAACTATAACAAGTTACGAGGACCTGATCTTTTGTTGTTAATAAAGCTAATTGGCATGTGATTATAATAATAACAACAATAATAATAATAATAATAATAATAATAATAATAATAATAATAATAATAATAATAATAATAATAATAATCGTAATATTCTATCTTCTCCTAACACAGAAATACTCGCTTAAAATTCCGAACTTTAGACTTATCTATGTCGTAACATAACCTAAGCCCGTATTCCGTACGAGCAGTTACGGTTTCCTAAGTATTTTGTTAACAATTTCATTAGCTTCCTTTGAAAATCAGTGGTAGAGTTTTGGCCTCCGGGTTGCAATATCGTGGGTTAAAACCTGGCAGAGGTATTTTTGAAAGGAGTAAGAAAGTCCGTTCGACACTCCATGTCGTACGATGTCGGCATGTAAAAGATCTCTGGTGAAACATTTGCTGTGTAATTATTACTCAGACCTAGCAGAGAATCGAAGTCGGGGCCTCCGGATAAGAAGCAGGCACGCTACCCCTACACCGCGGGGCCGGCTCATCTACGTCGTAAACCATTATAATTTGCACTCCTATTGGGTTAAATCGATGTATAATTGTAGAATTCAGTAAATTATGGGATATGTCGTTAAAATTATGCATATTACTGTAAGTTACGACATGAAGCTACACTTTCATACATGAAATGAAATGGCGTATGGCTTTTAGTGCCGGGAGTGCCTGAGGACAAGTTCGACTCGCCAAATGCAGGTCTTCTGATTTGACTCCCGTAGGCGACCTGCATGTCGTGATGAGGATGAAATGATGATGAGGACGATACATACACCCAGCCCCCGTGCCAGCGAAATTAACCAATTAAGGTTAAAATTCCCGACCCTGCCTGGAATCGAACTCGGGACCCCTGTGACCAAAGGCCAGCACGCTAACCATTTAGTTATGGAGCCGGACACTTTCATACATAATATGAATGAATAGGAGACTTCCATTCAAACAGACGCCGAACTTCGTCACTCATACACGCTAATATCCTCTAACGTCAGTCACGTATACAATCTCAGATATCATCTATTTATTGAAGCACTTCATTGAATTTACATTTAAGATGTGAATATTTTCTACCGCGACATGGAATGAACTATTAGCACCACGGTCATGTTCGATGAACTGATGGCGAGTAGAAGTCAACTTCCTAACGAAAAGTAAAATGTACAAAATGTAACGTTATGTTATAATTCCATTATTAAATCAAGAAGTCACGAGATGAAAGTGAATTTAAACTTTAATTATCAGCATTAATTTAAATACTTCTCGTACACTTTCTCACCCGTTTAATTTCTTTTATAAGTAACATTGTTTAACTCACTTTCACAATAACAGGCTGCTATAACAGAGAACTTATTGGATAAGTCCACGCTTAAATAAGTAGGAAATTACTGCTATCTACCGTCAGTTTTATCATTTCCGTATTCCGTGCGAGCAGTTAACATTTCCTATGCATTTTGTTAACAATTTCATTAGCTTCCTCTGAAAGTCAGTGGTAGAGTTTCGGCCTCCGGGTTGCAATATCGTGGGTTGAAACCTGGCAGAGGTATTTTTGAAAGGCGTAAGAAAGTCCATTCGACACTCCATGTCGTACGATGACGGCATGTAAAAGATCTCTGGTGAAACATTTGCTGTGTAATTATTACTCAGCCATACATCGCCCAGGGGAGATTAGCCGAAACAGAAATCGATTTGTATGATAATAATAATAATAATAATAATAATAATAATAATAATAATAATAATAATAATAATAATAATAATAATAATACAAACTACTATGGGACCGAGTAGTCAAAACCGATGTCACGCTCAGCAACAATGGGCCAGATATTATTCTAACCGGTAAATCAAAAAGATCCGCATCCCTTATAGAAATTGCTTGTCCAAACACCTCCAATCTGCAAACAACAATAGCCACAAAGAGATCAAAATACACAGAACTGGCAATAGAAATACAACGCCTGTGGAAACTAGAATCAGTCACCACAGTTCCAATAGCAATATCATGTACCAGTATTATTCCAAAATGCTTGCACAGCTCTCTGGCCGCATTAAACCTGCATCATCACACATACGTAGAACTACAGAGAGCCACCCTCCTGAGCACCTGCCACATTGTGAGAAAGTTCCTAGGAACGACTTTTCCTCTGACTTACGCCAAACAGCACGAAGTTCCAGGCCGCAGTTCCAGTAATACTGAAGAACAGATTCCCAAAACGGGGAGATAAATTGTTTGAAGTTGTTTGTATTTATTGTATAAATGTATATGTTGTAATTATTTCTGTTGTAAATACTTGTAGATGTATGTACCTGTAGTTTCATAATCAAGAGGGTGACTCCTTGCATAGGCCGAGTCAGCCCATTATGTTACCGGCACAAGCCGAGCCTTCCTAAATTGATACAAATAATAATAATAATAATAATAATAATAATAATAATAATAATAATAATAATAATAATAATAATAATAATAATAATTTAATTTTTTAATTTCGTGTGGCTATTTCTAGCCGAGTGCAGCCCTTGTAAGGCAGACCCTCCGATGAGGGTGGGCGGCATCTGCCATGTGTACGGAACTGCGTGTTATTGTGGTGGAGGATAGTGTTATGTGTGGTGTGTGAGTTGCAGGGATGTTGGGGACAGCACAAACACTCAGCCCCCGGACCACTGGAATTAACCAATGAAGGTTAAAATCCCCGACCCGGCCGGGAATCGAACCCGGGACCCTCTGAACCAAAGGCCAGTACGCTGACCATTCAGCCAACGAGTCGGACATAATAATAATAATAATAATAATAATAATAATAATAATAATAATAATAATAATAATAATAATAATAATAATAATAATAATAATAATAATAATAATAATAATAATAATAATGTTTGTAAGTCCCACTAACTTTGTTATTGTTTTCGGATTTTAAGCTTACACTACAACCTTACCCTTAATGGTCGTGATAGCTAACAGTGAGTGATTCAGTAGCTAAAAGACGGACGAGCTGTGTGGGAGAGACGACCAGAAGGTTTATGGCGTAGAAAATGTTTTTCGGACAGAAATGAAGTAGACTGCGTTAGATGAAACAACATGTTAGATATCGTCTAATTATTATTATTATTATTATTATTATTATTATTATTATTATTATTATTATTATTCTTATTATTATTATTATTATTATTATTATTATTATTATTATTATTATTATTATTAATTTTTGCTAGTGGTTTAACGTTGCACTATCACATCGAAGGCTTTCGGTTCGCAAGGATGGAAATGGCTAAGATTGGGAAGGAAGTGGCTGTGACCTCACCAACATTTGACTGGTGGTGTGAAAATGGGAAACCACGGAAAAATCCTGCCAGGGATGTAGACGGTGGAATTCGAACCCACCATCTCCCGAATGCAAACTCACCGGTACTCGGACCTAACCGAAGCGCAAACTCACTCGGTCGTATAAATATCAGGAGATGCAGTGGAAGTCCCAGCACTGTAGATTCCGCAGCATGGATGTCTTTTTCTTGCGCTGGCAGTATTCTCTGGCACGTTTAGCTGCAGACGTCTTGTACTTAATATATTCCTCATATTTCCTTATATTCTCCTAAACAAGTTTGTGGTGGGTTCTGATGCTTTTACACAGAGGATATTTAGCACAGTTTTCAAATTTTCAATTTATATGGTCACGAAGTTACGAATGTTGCGCTAAACAGTGGTAGCTAGTTTGATAGAGTTCTACGAGACAAATGTAACGATAAGAAATTATTATGTTAATAAACACCACCTTTCCAATACTCAATGTCTTTTATATTTAGGATAAAACCATTTAATTACAAGTAGGACATGTTTCGCTCATTCATAGTGAGCATCATCAGCTATAGATAACATAAACCATGGTGGGTCAGGGCCCTGATCCTGGTATATATAACGAAAAAATGTCTAATGTACATTGATAAAATATGAATTTTAACAATTTAAAAATAATCAATAAGATTATATTATGTCTATTAAAACAAACTGATCATTAAAATTGCTTAAAATGTAAACTGGAACGAATGACTTAAAATGTTACTATAGTATGTAGTGATTGGATGTTCGTATAAATCGTTGACCATTATATCTTCGCTCAATTGCATTAGACTGTTTATGGTAAAAACAGTTATTCACATAAGGGTGAGCTCTTGTAATAAACTATGATGTTGTTTTTTAAAATAAACATGATGAAGAATACTAAAATCGCATATAATGGTTGAAAAACGAACTTCACTGATGACAAAACGTCGTCTGGATCGGCGTAAATTAACCTTTATGGAACTTCCTCGCGTTGTGTTTCAAACATTGTTTTGTGTAGTAATGTGTTAATATTGGTCTCCTAATGGAGAACTACTGATCTCGTAGATGAAATTTAATTCAGGTGTATCCCGTGTGTGATTGATGGGAGATTAGCCCCTAGGTTGTTTACTGAGGTTTGATGGTTTGATCAATCACACACGGGATTCACCTGATTTAAATTTCATCTACGAGATCAGTAGCGAAACATGTCCTACTTGTAATTAAATGGTTTTATCCTAAATATAAAAGACATTGAGTATTGGATAGGTGGTTTTTATTAACATAATAATTTCTTATTCTGAAATCCAATACGGTTGTAAAATGAGATTTATAACTTGAAATGTAACGATACCACTTGCAACCTTATAGCACCACGGGTTCGTGAGCTGTACTAATATTACATCGTCGGGAGAATCTCGATTTCAGCACAATTCGCCATGACGCCACTGATTTTATTGAAACTGATTTCAAGGAATATTTTCATCCTTCACCTTTTTAGCCACATATTAATCATTTACATAAGTTTAACGTCAGTGTATGGTGTGGCATCTGGGGTGGCGATGAATCCTAGGTTCTGGAATTTCTCTGTCACCGTTAGCGGTTTACCATTAAAGAAAACAGTATACTGTGTTTTTTTGCGCTGATCCTGGTAACTTCCAGAGACCAGTATATAATTCTTTCTCCTTAGAGAACGATTTGGGCTTACAGTTTGCGGTTTCTGAGGGAAGTTAGCTGCTACGATAGTCTCCAGTTGAAGCAAGTTATTGATACAAACGATCCCCATGTCACTGTACGTCAGCCAGCCTACTTTATACTCGACTAGCTCTGGTTAACTTTTCATTGAAACAAAAAATGTATTTTTATACGCAACAGACTAACCGTCTATTTGGACAAAGGACAGCATATAACGGTGTTGGGTAAAAAACAATCGAACTGGCCAGTGAAGACCGAACACTACTGTTAGACTCACTTCCGTTATGATTTTTCTTATGCTGAGTGGCTTGATGATGCGTATGTTGTTGCTACACTCATATGGACTAATGAACTTATAATGTGCAATGTAGTTTGTAAGTGAGAGAAGCCTGTTTTTACCGGGACTAACCTCCATCCTCTTTCCTAGCGTAGATGAAAGGCAGCTTCTGAATGACCAATATCCATCCTCGAATTATTGTAATACTAAACCTCTGATAACGGAATGTTCAAGTATTCAACACGAAAATGCAGACCACTGAATCGGTCGCATAAATATTCTTAAATTCTTCCTTCAGTTGACATAATTAAAGAGCTTTTTATTTCGTTTCTTCGTTGAAATAACTCTGCTTTAAATATTCTGAAAGTAGTGCCCTACGTGTTTCAGAGTCGTATTTTCACACTGAACATATTTATACTCTATTCGATTTCATGTGTAGTAATCAGTGTTTAAGAGCCGAAACGAGTTCTATTTATAGAAAAAACCTATTCGTTTACATTTAGAAACTCTAATTCTAAATTTATCATTATCTTAATTTTGCAGGTTTCCAAGCTGGTTTCCGTGTAGACTAAGAAGATCTATGAAGAAATGGAAAGCAAAGGCTTTTATTAATCGTAACCACAGTCCGGGCACCTATAGTCCAGCAGCGGTCTTGCTACTCAATTCTGTGTTGGCTGAGTGAACTCCAGGGCCATGTGACTCTCCCAAACTGGAAGAATTGTTTCTAAATTTCTCGACTTTTGGAATGGGGAGTGGAACTTACGTTCTTCCGAGCACTCATTTGCTGCCCTGTCAGAGTAGTTACTCTCCTTAATATCCCTCATTATCAATTTACAATTGAAATGCAGGTGCATATTTCTCAAGATATGGGACACTTTTCACTATTTTATAGTGCCGAGCGGGAAGGAATAAATATTATAATCAAATAGAAATCCTAATTAAATTCAGAAAATCTGGTTACGATAACAGAGGGAAGTCCTCAGGATGATTCAGTGACAATACCGTCAGAGACGACCATTTATCGAGAAATATGTTTTAAGACTTTGAACACAGTTTCAGGATAATCACTTATTAAAAACAACATCTTGATTCATATGTTGGTGAAGAAATAGAGACGTTGTATTCCCTAATTCCTACAAATCTTGATCAGGATTAGAACACCACCCTTTCTTAAGATGTTTATAGCGATGAAACAGACGAAATATATTGTAGATACGGTATGAGTAAGTTCCCTTTGGGTGAGGTTCTCGTAGGAAAAGATGAAAAGTTTGGGCATTTTGAAATGCATTCTTCTATGAGCGCACCCAGAACTGTTCAGTAAATTGAATTGAAACCTTTAACCTTATGATCAGTTATGGAGTGTCTCAATGATCAGTTTTAGGACCACTTCTCCTTTAATATAAATTATATGAACAACATGGGAAACTTATCTCTTTGTGGTACTGCATAGATGCATTGTGACGATATTAACATCTTTTATGTGAGCGATACTGTTGATCAGGTAATCCTTGACATGAATGCAGATCTTAAACTTCTAAATAGCTGGCTGGTGTCAAATAAGTTATCACTGAACACGAAGAAGAGTGTGTTTACGATATTTCATATACCTAGAGCGATCATAGCTATTTCTAACCATGTATCAGTTGGAGACCATATTAAACATAAAAAACCGAAGTAAAAATAGAACCATATGTTTCCACTTTAATGTAGTAGGATTACTCCAATTAAAGATGTGTACAGGCGACTTAAGGAAGTCTTATTTTCTGAACAGAGATCCTCGTACTGTATTATTCTTCCATACATTGGCACATAATGTTCATTTGAGACCGCAGAAATAAAATAGAGTTAAAACCACTGAAAGTTGTACTGAGTTCAAGTTGTAAGGAGTACAATATCGTCGCTTCACCGGTAAAAGGTTGTAATCCACAAAGCTCTTCCTATCGATTATTTTCCTTAAGACTGGTCACGCCTCCCAGCCACATATGGTTATGCAGTCCATCAGAACAAATTTTGTTGTGTTCATTTTCCTATGCCCATGTGTAAAGGAAAATTAACCTTACTGTACCGTACTATACGAATGTATGCTTGCATTACGTATTTACGCACTGCTATTGTATAATGCATGTTAGGTTCATTTTCGGTTACTCGTCGGCATAGGAAAACGAACACAACGGACATTGTTCTGATGGACTGCATATCCATACGTGGCTGGGAGGCGTGACCAGTCTTAAGGAGAATAATCGATAGGAAGAGCTTTGTGGATTACAACCTTTTACCGGTGAAGCGACGATATGTAACACCTAATCAAATACTTTATGAGCATAATCTATATTTTCAAAAATGTTAACTATCAAATACATACGAGTAAACAATCTCTTCGCACGATATTACGAAAATATGCATCCGTATTACATACGCAAACATCTGAATATTTGAACTAGTCAATCAGGAACTTACGGAATAAAATGTCTGAAGAATTATGTCTAACATTTATAATGAACTGAGTCGTGGAATAAAGCTTTCTGAGCTCTTAATGGACTTAATCTTAAAATAAGTAAATTCTTGTTTCAGTCCTACGAGACTTTTGTTTTTTGAAAATTCTTATCTAAAAACATTTAACAGTTTGTCGCCATTATTTAGGCTATAGCTTAGTTTGTTTAAATTTTGTTATACTTTATCTTTTAGATTATCGTCAGTAATATTATAGTAGTTTATATTTTAAATTCCATTGTGTCTTGTTGATTTCTCGCACATTTTATAATGATTCCAATGTTATCACTTGCATAGTGTATACGTCCAATGTATACAGCTCCTTAAAGTGAGCTCTGCTCGTAGGGGTCTTTCACGAATAAATTGAAAATGGAATATGTTGTAACAGACTTACTGAGTTGTACAAGCTGTAAAGTACAACGGTTTTTCCAGTAATACGTATTTCTTTTGCTAGCCGTTAACCCTGATAGGTTTTCGCTGACGATGCAGTAGTATGGGATTAATGTGCTTAGAAACTAACGCCTGAAATCAGCTTATCAGTCAGCCTTCGTGTAAGTATTGCACGAGTGTTGTTTAATTGCCACCGTTATTGCGGATTCTGAACATGTATGTAATTGTTGGTTGTTCCATAACTTTTTCGGCCGGAGAAGATGCGGCCAAGCATTTGCTATGTGAGCAGGAATCTCGAGTGCAAATACGAGTAAAGAGTTCTGTTAACTGCTAATGAATGTCTTCAAGGGGATTGTTCATGAGTTCGCCACCTTGACTGAATAGTTACAGTAGTGATCTTCTGGTCATAGGATCCCTGGTTCGGTTGCCAGGGATTTTATCCGCTTACCGTGTACCACTGGGGGTACGCGGGGTCATCTCAAGGGGTACGCAAATGTATCGTAGCTTCTGTTTCAGCGAGCAGTTCAGAAAATACTTGAGCCTGCTCATTTTCAATATACTCTTGTTTTTATTTAGTGTTTTTCTCTACCACTACACAGAGTCCCCTTTCGGAACTATTCATTCTAAAATATGTGCCAGTTTGTACCTCACCGAGCTCGATAGCTGCAGTCACTTAAGTGCGGCCAGTATCCAGTATTCGGGAAATAGTGTGTTCGGACCCCACTGTCGGCAGTTCTGAAGATGGTTTTCCGTGGTTTCCTATTTTCACACCAGGCAAATGCTGGGGCTGTACCTTAATTAAGACCACGGCCGTTTCCTTCCCACTTCTAGCCATTTCCTGTCCCATCGTCGCCATAAGACCTATCTGCGTCGATGCGACGTAAAGCAACTAGCCAAAAAAAAAAAAAAAAAAAAAAAAGTGTACCTCGCATTCACTAGGTTGTAAAAATGATTACTTATGCTGCATTACTCTCTTTTAATTTTTGTTTCGAAATCCACTCACCACTTCCAATTCTCAGTAGCACTGTATACAGTACAATAGTAATTGTTGCATTAATGCTACTCGCATACATATCATAGCTTGGTTTGCAAAGCTTGCAGCGTTACCTGAGAAGGGAAGAGAAGACTTCAATGGTCGATTAATTGGGCTATCAATAAGCAATCAAAATGCCACGAACAGTTCTCCGACTATGGTTGACAGCTCAGATTTACACTTCTCTGTAAACTTTACTCCGAAGGAGGTTTCCTTTGCCCAGCGATGATTATATACAATGCATCATTGTTATTATTGGGAAACAGTGTGGTGTAGTGGCTTAGCTGCTTGCCTGTCATCCCGGCGACCGTGTTTTGATTCCTGGTGGTGTCAGGAAGGGTATGCAACCTTAAATCCCCGGCCACAACTCTTTCATGCTGCGAGCGGGTTAAGCTGCAGAAGATTTATAGTTAAGATTATTTGGCATCCAGCAACAATAATTTCTTATTTCTGGTATAATCGCAATATACTCGTACTTCCGGGGTACGGAGGTAAAACGATTGGATTTTGGGGGTACGTCAAACAAAAACGTTAGGTCATCAGCCCAGAGGCTGGTTGGATCCTCAGAGAGCATCACCAGAGATTATGCAGTTATTGAGAAACCGCCAAAAACCGATAGCACTCATGAAATAAGGCATACTAGGCAAGATGAGGAGTGAAGTAGTTTGTCATTGCTTTCCTCACTGGGCCAGAAAGTGCTATTGCAGCATGACTGACCCTATGAGTAACACCTTTCATAACATCCACACGAACTAGTCGTGCTCTGAATGTCATTACTCAGCACCACCAGTACCCCAGCAACTTCTATACTGTCATGACTATCGCTCTTATTGTAGCTCACATGGGATTGAAATAAATGCATAAAATGATTGTGCCAGCACTGGGTTTGAACCTCCGAACATAAAAAAACAAAGCACCGCCCGTTAACCACCACTGCGACCACGGAAAAGTCCGATGCGGTCGTCGTTACACCATAATATTTCAGTGTCGCCCAGTTTCTGACCAGCACGATGTGTTCCTTTTATACACGCAGCACGGTTCTGCGCCATTATACATTACTGATGGTTTGACAGCAATGAATACGTGCATTTCAAGCCATGTACCGACATAAGAAAATTATCAGATGACAGGAGAAATTCTTCACGTTAGGTTGTATAAATACGAAGAAATAAGGGTGGTTGATTCACCCGGTATAGGAACATATTGTAGAGTGCGGTGGGGTACGCTATAATATTTAAAAAGGTGTTACCAATGTTTTAATTTTTTAAAAGTTGTAGTGAAGTGATATGATAGAGAAGTGCGCGGCGTGGCGGAACGAAGGGGGCGAGGGTCTAAAGAAATTTCAGTATTCAACTACGGTAATACTTTTTTTACTAAAAATAATATTCCATCAGTTGACTCAATTTGTCGATAGGACCACTAATAACATTAATATTTGAGAATTAAATTTTAGACCTTCCCCTAAAGTACCATTTAACTTAGCGTGAATAAAATGATTTATAGCCTAGATTGTAGTAGCTCATTCCCCGACTATACATCCCGATTTTCATTAAATTCTCTTCGGCCATTTTCTCGTGATACAAACAAACAAACAAACAAACAAACAAACAAACAAACAAACAAACAAACAAACAAACAAACAAACAAACAAACAAACAAACAAACAAACAAACAAACAAACAAACAAACAAGCAAGCAAGCAAACAAACAAACAAACAAACATGACGGAAAATTAAAATGCGCATTTCCTTGTTACTGACACGTCCGATACAGAAATACCATTCTGTTTAAATTCTGAGTAATGTACAGACAATGCTCTTATTGTATATATAGAGATTTTGAATCAACGTCAGTGCTACCGTTTCGCGGTCTGTACACTCCAAAGACGTCAAGTTGCCTATTATCTTTAGAGATGAGCATTAGAAGAAAAATTTCATGTTTGTCGTCTTTAACTTTTTTGTAGCTTAAAAATTCTTCTTTCACCAGAATGAGTACTCCCCCTCCTACCATTCCTATCCTACCTCTACGATACATACTCCAGTTTCGTGAGAAAATTTCTGCATCCATTATATAATTTCTCAGCCATGATCCAATTCCTACGACAATATCTGGTAAGTATATACCTATTAAAGGACTTAATTCTATTCCTTTCTTTACAATACTTCTACAGTTCAACACCAACATTTTTATATCATCCCTACGTGACGTCAAGTTCCCTGTACCATATCACCGCTCCCTAGACCACCCCTTTCCCTGAATGTACCTCCCTATAACCCTTCTAAACAAATTTCATACCTTATATGTACCACTGCGGTTTAAGTGAAGGCCATCTGAGCGCATCTGTCTCCTACCCACCCATTTGGATCTAGAAATCGCACTCCCAGTTTCCCACATACCCACGCCATAGTCTCATTTAAATCCCCAATCACCTTCCAGTTACTATCCCCCCTACACAGTATTCCACTGATACCAATCTCTGCTTCCTTAAACTTTACCCGCGCTGCATTTACCAGATTTCACACATCCCCAACTATGTTGGTACTTATACCAGCTTGCCTTACGTTGTTGTTACCAACGCGAAACACCTTCTCCTTTCCCTTCTCCCCTCTTATACTTTCCTCAACATCTGCCTCAACGTAATTTCTGGATAACACTCCACCCTGGTTCCCTTTCCTCCACAAACCTTCCCCACATGTCTAGCAATGGAAACCCCCATGACCAGAGCCTCAAAAATAAAGCCTAGGATTCGAATTTAACCTTGTAAATAAATTTCGAGTTACCTGAGTGCGTGGAATTAATGTGTTGGTAGTTATAAATGCTTTTGAGTGTTACTTATTTGAAATGCGGTTCCTAATCTGATTTCGTGTTCATCACGTTGTGCCAGATTATTCCGGCGTTGTCAGTGGTTTTGTTCTTTTACTGAGGATTGTTTGTTTATTTCTTAAGACAAAGATTAGTGACAGGATTAATCCACTCATTAAGTGAATTATTTGAACTGATTGAGATCGATCAATTTTCTGAAAATGAGCAAATACCAACAAAGGAAATTATAATATTGTAACTTAAAAACTTATTATCGTCTTGTAAGGGTTAATGAAAGTCATAGTCAACTCAAATATTCAGATATTAATTTTTAAGAATATTTATGACTCCAATATTAATTCGAGTTTGTTAACCAAACTTCAGACAATTGAGAGACAATATTCATTATGATGCTTAGATGATGTTAAATTTGCTTATAAAATCGTCGACAAATGTAGACATGTTTTCTCTGTAATATAGTGTACAAATTAGGTTTATGGATAGCATGGCCACCGACCACGTGTACAAAGTAGGACATGTAATTCATTTGCGAAGTAATGCAGCTGGTATTAATTTAATGACATTGATACGAGGCATAATTTATTAGGAAAGATCAATTATTCAAGGATAGGAAGGAGGTTCTTCCTTTTATTTAATTTTGCACAGCGACATTATATGGATAATTTTATTATTTTACGTTCTCTTGCAGAATATTCCAGATACGTCATCGTCGTCAAAAATCCAGCAATTTGATTTAGTAAAACGTGCATTTTTCGAACTTGTAAATTCGTGAGTCATTCAGGCAACGTCTAGCATGGGACGATTTTTGTTAAGTCATGATTTTTTGTGTGTAAAACTTAAAATAAATGTCAAGCCTGTTTTAAATCGCTTTCTTGTGTGTTGTCATCAACCCGTGCCCTTTAAATCACTAAAATTGACACAGCTAGCAAACGAATGGTCCACCTTATTTATTTATTTATTTATTTATTTATTTATTTATTTATTTAAGGTGTATTTGTAGTATATTTTATTGAATCATCTTTAATTGGGAAACAACCTGTTGATGATAAATAAACCTATTCTATTCTATCCTATATCTCGTATGCTCGCTGAGTTAGACCGGGTAAATAGGTGGCATTTGGTTGCGGCAGATGTGAGGAAGGTAGAAGAGAAGGGCGTGGGAAAGGAAAAGGTGGTAGTGTTTCACATTGGTACCAACAACGTAACGCAATCAGGTGCAAGTACCAACATAGTTGGGGATGTGTGGGATCTGGTAACTGCAGTACGGGTGAGGTTTAAGGAGGCGGAGATTGTTATCAGTGGAATACTGTGTAGGAGGGATGCTGACTGGAAGGTGATTGGGGATTTTAATGGGACTATGAACCGGGTATGTTCGAATCTGCGATTCATATTTCTAGATCCTAATGGATGGGTAGGAGGTAGGGATCTGTGTTCAGATTTCCTTCACTTAAATCGCAGTGGTACGTATAAGTTAGGAAATTTGTTCAGAAGGGTTATAGGGAGGTACATTCAATGAAGCGGGGTGGTCTAGGGAGCGGATATAAGGGTACAGGGATCAGAAAGTCAAGTAGAGATGACATAACATGTTAGTGTTAAACTGTAGAAGTACTGTAAAGAAAGGAATAGAATTAAGTAATTTAACAGATATTTATACTTACCAGATATTGTAATAAGAGTTGAATCATGGCTGAGAAATGATATAACGGATGCAGAAATTTTCTCGCGGACCTGGAGTGCATATCGTAGAGATAGGATAGGAATGGTAGGAGTGGTGAGTATTCATTCTTTTGTAAGCTACGACAAAGTTAAAGACGAAAAACATGAAATTCTACGTACAAGGTTCATTTATAAAGATAATAGGCAACTCGATGTCTTTGGAGTGTACAGACCGGAAAAGGGTAGCGCTGATGCTGATTTAGAATTATTTGATAAAGTAATCAGCTTTGTAGGAAACGATATGGAAAGGATTGTGATTGTAGCGGGAGATCTCAATTTACCAAATGTCAATTGGGAAGGTAATGTGAACGACAGGAAGCATGACCAACAAGTGACAAATAAGTTAATATGTGAAGGACAGCTGATTCAGAAGGTAATTGAACCAACTAGAAAGAAGAATATTCTAGACGTGGTGCTGGTAAATCGAGATGAACTCTATAGAGAAACTGAAGTAATAGATAGCATTAGTAATCACGAAGCTGTTTTGTCGTAGTTAAAAGTAAATGTGATAGAAAGGAAGGTCTTAAAAGTGGGACTATTAGGCAGTACCATATGGCTGATAAAACAGGCACGAGTGAGATTTTAAAAAGTAACATTTATCGGTGGAAAATTGTAAACAGAAATGTAAACAGACTCTGGGATGGGTTTAAAGCAATTGTTGAGGAATTTGAAAACAGGTTTGTGCCTTTAAAGGCGTTAAGGAATGGTAAAGACACACTTTATTATAACGAAGAAATAAAAAGAGACTAAGAAGGAGGTGCAGACTGGAAGGAAACAGAGTTATAAATGGCTGTGAAAGTAAGGATAAATTGAAGGAATTTACTATAAAATTGAATGTGGCAAAGAAGTCAGCTACGGATAATATGATGGAAAGCATAATTGGCAGTCATACAAATGTTAATGAAAAATGGAAGGGTATGTACAGGTACTTTAAGGCAGAAACAAATTTCAAGAAGGATATTCTAGGAATCATTAATGAACAAGGGGAGTGTGTATGTGAGGATCTTCAATAGGCAGAAGTATTCAGTCAGCAGTATGTAAAAATTGTTGGTTACAAGGATGATGTCGAGATAGAGGAGGAGACTAAGGCCAAAGAAGTAATAAAATTTACATATGATAACGACGACTTTTATAATAAGATTCAAAATTTGAAAACTAGAAAAGCAGCTGGAAGTGATGCGATTTCTGGGGGTGTACTAAAGACAATAGGTTGGGATATAGTACCATATCTGAAGTAATTATTTGATTATTGTTTGCTTGAAGGAGCTAAACCAAATGAATTGAGAGTTGCTATAGTAGCCCCTGTGTATAAAAGAAAGGGTGATAGATATAAATGTGAAAATTACAGGCCAGTCAGTTTGACATGCATTGCATGTAAGCTTGTCACTAAATAATCTTACACTGCAGTTATATTCCAAGAAAAGTGTTATGCGCTGATCAAATTACCCAGCAAGATAATGGCATGGGAACTGGTAAGGACCGCAAGTATTAAAAAGAAGTAATGACCTCGCATCTGTGTTGAGGTAACATTCTATGCCCCTTATATTAAAAGTTCAATCAAATACGTCCTACTAACGTTTCATTAGAGTAAAACCAATAATATTAAGAAATATGGAACTTATGTACACTCAAACTTGAAGGCCCACATTGTTATACAGTGCCATAAATTTCACAGTCGAATACTTGGGGGCCTGTAGCATAACGGTTATCGCGGTTGTCTTGAATTTGAAGGCCACGAGTTTCAAATCCAGTCAGTTTCTTTTACTGTATGAAAATAATAATAATGATAATAATAATAATAATAATATTTTTTACGTCCCGCTAAATACTTTTACGGTTTTTGGAGACGCCGAGGTGCCCGAATTTAGTCAAGCGGGAATTATTTTACGTGTCAGTAAATCTACCTACACGAGGCCGACGTATTTGAGCACTTTCAAATACCACCGGACTGAGCCAGGATCGAACCTACCTAATTCGGATCAGAACAGTCTGAGCCACTCAGCCCGGCGTAAGAAAATTATTACAGTGTATTATAGGCATAGCCTTGAGCGCCAGTCCGTCTAATTTAATACGAGTGTATGGTAATTCTTCGTGAGAGAGATTTTAGGAAATTGTGAACACTTCTTCCTTGTCAGGAACATCGTAGTTCACTCACGTAACCCCAACATGTATTTTATATATATATATACAGATTATGTATTTCTGCCTTCATAGGTGAAACAAACAATTCTAACTACATCAAAAGCGAGATACCAGAGTGAGATGAGTTCCCCTGTAGAGTTTGGGAAGATCGGCCGTACAGAAGAAGAAGAAGAAGAAGAAGAAGAAGAAGAAGAAGAAGAAGAAGAAGAAGAAGAAGAAGAAGTCAAAATAATGGACCAAAACTCCTGTTCCTTAATTGCAGCTTCTCTTTCCAGAAATTTTAATAAATCATGGATGTTGTTATCTGCCTCCCCCCACCCCCCTCTGGCGCTTTGGCTGAATGGTTAGCGCTTCGTGGCCTTTCATTTGTGTGTGTGTGTGTCTGTGATATCTTCATTCTTCGGAGTGTTAGACTTCTTCCATTTTCTTTCTGATTAGTCTTAATAGAGGATGGTTGACCAATTGTACTTCCTCTAGCAATAATCACCACCGCGGAAATGGTCAGCGTACTGACTTTCGGCTCAGAGAGCCTTGGTACGATTCCCGGCTGAGTCGGGGACTTTAATCGCGTCTCTAATTTCTGTAGATCGGGGGCTACGGGTTTGTGTTCGTATTCATACGCATCTTCAGATATATACAAGACATTACGCTAAAAATAACCACAGAAACACGCAATAGTGAATATACAGTATATCCCTCCAGTATTAGGAAAGGCATCCGGACGCAAAACTATGCTAAGTCCATACAAAGTGCTGCGCCAGGTAATTGGGAAAAGGCTAGAAAGAAGAAGAAAGAGTAGTTGTTAAATATTCCTCCCAGAGGCTGGGTGGATCCCCAGACAAATTCTGCTTTTAATTTTTTAGACATAGCGAAAGGCACGGCTAACATAATGCTCGTTTGGAGGTTTATGAAGGAGGCATTTCATATTTTAAAATTGCATTCTTAATTACTCGTATTGTTATTATTATTATTATTATTATTATTATTATTATTATTATTATTATTCAATTATTTTAACAAAAATATTGCCATGAGTGTAGATGCATTTCTCTCAACTGTAGCATAGACAAGTATGCAGTTCACACCATCACGCTAGATGTCACCACCGTCGCTGTTCGCACTCCACTCAATGCTGTTGAGATAGAGCTGTCCGGTATTGGTGTATTAAAGTATTTGGTCTGGGTAAACAAGCAGCATGGCTGCTTGAAAAGATCTATGTGGAATGAATTACACGGACAAATTCCGTAAATATCATAACCATCGTGTTAGCGATATGTTAGGGGGATGTGTCATGACGTATATATGGTGTAGATAAACTAGTATAAGTACAATTAAATACTTTTTCATCTTTCCCTGTGAGTGAACCAGTATGTGGTTCCTAGCATCATGTGTTCTCAGTGACCTGTTCGAACGAGGTCGGAACAACCACTTCTAGGGAAAGAGGCAAGGCAGAAAGATGGCAGGGAGATATTCAACAATTGTTTCAAGGGAAAGAAGTAGATAAGGTTCTGGAACAAGGGTCTATTGATGCTGATGAAATGGGAGACCAAAATGCGAGGTAAGAATTTAACAGATCTTTCAGAGAGTTAAACAGAAACAAAGCACCTGGAACTGGTGCCATACCCTCAAAATTATCGACTGCCTTTCGATAAAAAAGCATTACATTTAGTGTGTAAGATGTACGATTCGGTGAAGTGCCATTCGATTTTAGACAGGAAATTGTTATACCTATTTCCAAGATATCAGGTGCTGAAAACTGTGATAACTACTGAACCATTAGTTAGTACCTCACGCTTGAAAAATGTAATCATGTATTATTTACAAAAGAATACAACGGCAAGTTGAGCTGAGTTGGGGGAAGATCAGCTTGGCTTCAGAAGATATGCAGAAGCACGTGAAGCTATCTTGAGTCTACGTCTGATCTTAGACTTAGAGGATCGAATTAAGAATAAGTCCACGTACATGACATTCGTAGATCTAGAAAAAGCATTTGATAATGTTGATTGGACAAAGTTATTTGAGATACTGAATATGATCGGGATTAGATACCGAGAAAGAAGGATCATCTACTATCTGTACAAAAATTAGTCTGCAGTGGTAAGAATCGAAGGCTATGAAAAATAAGCAGCAATTCAGAAAGGACTAATTCAAGTCTGCAGTTTGTCCCTTCCCCTTTTCAATGTTTTTATATAACATGTGGTGAAGGAAACCAAAGACGAACATGGCAAGGGCGCCACAGTCCAAGGAGAGAAAATCAAAACTTTGAGATATGTGTATGTTTAGTCCTCAGCCCGAAGGCTGGTTGGATCCTCAACAGCTCCGCCATCAGCTATCATAAATGGCCTAGGCATCACTGAAGAGGCGTACTAGGGAAATGAGGAGTGAGGTAGTTTCCCATTGCTTTCCTCACCGAGCCAGAAGTTGCTATTACATATCAGTCTGCCAAGCCCACTGAAATGCATGCACGAACTGACCCTATGAGCAACATTTTCACACCATTCATAGCAGGGACTGGCTGCACAAGGAATGGCATTACTAGCATCACTCATACCTCAGTCACTTTCATCTTGTCAAAGCCAAGGATAAAGCTGAGACAGATCAATGAAAGTAACAATATTGCTCTAGCCCATACCAGAAGACATAGTGCACTGTAAACACTACATCCTGCCAGCAAAGGCATAACTTTGAGATATGCTGATCATATTGTTATTTCGGGTCTACAGAAGATGTGGAGCTGAATGGTACGGACACAGTCTTGGAGAAGAAGTACAAGATAAAAATAAATACTGTATATCTAAAACAAAGGTAATGGGGTGCAGTCGAACAAAGTCAGATGTAGCAAAAAATATACGATTAGGAAATAAAGTCTTAAAGGAAGTAGATGAATATTGTTACTTGGGTTATAGAATGACTAACGATGGCAGAAGTAAGGAGGACATAAAATGCCGACTAGCACAAGCAAGAAAGGCCTTTTTTAAGAAAAGAAATGTACTCACTTCGAACATTGATATAGGAATTCGAAAGATGTTTTTGCATACATTATATGGAAGTGAAACATGAACCATAACTAGCCCAGAAAGAAAGAGAAATGAGCTTTGAAATGTGGTGTTACAGAAGAATGCTGAAGGTGAGATGGGTAGGTCGAATCACGATCGAAGAGATACTGAATGGAATTGATGAGAGGAGATCAATTTGGCGGAATTTGATCAGAAGAGGAGATAGAATGCTAGTGTACATCTTAAGATACCAAGGAGTTGTTCAGTTAGCTTTTGAGGAAAGTGTAGGCGGTAAGAATGGTAGACGTAGACCAAGGCATGAATATGACAAAAATATTAAAGTAGATGCAGAATGTACTAGTTACGCAGAAATGAAAAGGTTAGCACACGATAGGGTGGCAAGGAAAGCTGCATAAAACCAGTCTATTGACTGATGACCCAAACAAAAAATAAATATAAATAAATCATGTGATCTATGAACATGCCACTGCATAAAGCTAATTTTGAATCAATTCCCTCTTTATTTTTAATCTTATATCCAGTTCGCTTTTAGCCGCTGTAATACAAGCCGAACAATAATGAAATGTGTGGGATGGAATGAGTCGGTTGGATAACTAATACTTGAAATATTTCTTTCCGCTTTAATTTCTTTAATTTCTTCCTCTCCTACTATAAGATCGATCGCCAACCGTCTGCTTGATTTATATGTACCTTTCACCACTAAGGGTGTGTAGTAGAAAGAGCGCACAAGAATATCCATCACGTCTCTGGGCTCATCGTACCTAATACAGTCGGCCAGGCAACATGGACGCTGAGCAGGTTGTTTCCACTCTTGTTATTGAACCTCACTGATTCTAATTTATTTCCAAAGATAAATGATTAAGACTAAGCAGCGCACGTAATTTCCACTCATCTCTAACAGAACCTTCTGTTCAAAATACTTGCTTCTTTACATTGTGTGCCAAGGAATTTGTTTGTAGGTATACAGAATTGTAAGAAAGCGATAATGCACCAGGCTGTGTAGCAGCTCATTCTTCCAGAAATGAGGAATCACTGTCCTTCGCAGCAGGAAAACTGATTTTCCCCTATGGTGTGTGATTCTTCTTCTAGAGTTATTATCGGACTAGTTTTGAATGATAGTCCCGCCATGTTAAATTCAAGAAAAATAAATTTTCATTACTACTACTACTAATGATAATAATAATAGTAACCGCATGGCCTCAGCCACCGAGTGAAAGCATTTTGATTGGACGATGATAAGGTCACCTGCATGGTAACTTCTGCGTTCTGCGTTACTCTATCAGATGATACAGAAAAATGAACCCCACTGGGTGAACCATAGGCGAGTTTCTGTTAATTTTATTTTGTAATCATCGATTATATCCCCTGAGATCATCTTCGTGCCTACATTGGTCGACATGGAAAATGATGGCACGTCTGCATGGTATGAACCCTGCAAGAAATTCGGAGGCAGATACTCTACCACTGATCGAGAGAGAGAGAGAGAGAGAGAACAATATTTAGAAAAATTAATTAGCACCCGTGAGTGTTGGAATGATGTTGAAATTACCGTTGGAATGCAGAATAATAATGTTATCGTTTTAAATTCTCTCTGTTAACTGATTTTTCGGAGAACCTGGGCTGCCGAAAGTTTTGTTACACCGGCGTTCTTTAACGGTTGTAGGTGAACTAAGCAAAGTTTACCAGGGTCTGATATGAGAAACGTAGACTAAATTGAGTACTTCTTTCAAAAAGTGAATACGTAAATTGAGAAATATACTGTATATTCGTGAATTGGGGTGTGTGTTGATTGGTGTAGATTTTGCCATGAACATCCTCATCTCTCCCAATTCATCTCTGTACTAAGAAAGTCAAGTGATGCGAACAAAAAAAGGATAATTACCAGCACAGACCAGGAAAAATTCTAAATCTGATACCCCCCATTGTGGTTGGGGGCGGTAGAATAATACCCACGGTATGGCCTGCCTTTCGTGAGAGGTGACTAAAAGGGGCTCCAGGGGCTCTTAACTTGGGAGCGTGGGTTGTCTCTCTTGTTCTTTTCCGACCTTGACGATGTTAGGTTACGAGACCCAGGGAGTCTTTCGTTTTCACGTGTTTCATGCCCCTTGTGTTGCTTTGGCCGATACCTTCATTTTTCGAAATGAAGGATACCTTCCATCATTTCTCTCTGATTAGTGTTATATAGAACACTAGCTGATGTACCCGCGCTTCGCTACGGGATTCTCAGAAAGACTGACTTTGTGATTTTCCTAACTGAAGTCAACATAGGTCATTACAAAAACGTCAGTACAGTAAATAATATATAAATTCTTTCAAGGTCCACCTATTCAATACAATGACGTTTTATTGTGATTTAATCACATGTCAAATAGTCAAATGGTACTAGTTTAGGCATCTATGTGCCATCATCAGCCTTGAGTACAAATTAAAACAAGATATATATTCCTAAAACACCTAAAACACATTTTAACTCATTATAAAATAACATACAATTAATGTGGTGATACATGAAATACGATAAAATTATGATACAATTGGTGTGATATAAAATTCTTAAAATTCCGGCTGTTCGTTACATAATTCAGTCTGTGTGCATCCGGGATAAGTGAATTTTTGCAGTTGTATGCTGTCTATGTGAATGCCATTTGTTCCTTTAGATATTAGGTGGTTCCAGGGAAGTTTACTTTGATCATATAAGATCGTTATGTAATTAGAGATGAATTCCCACTTTAATTTGAACCTGAAGGAGAAAATAGCAAAGTTAGAAGTTGGAAGCAATGTATGGAAGTTACTAGAAACATTAGAATCGATGAATGATGATTGACTCACCTTGAGCAGCATATAAACTTGTTGTTACACAGACGGAGCAGGACGAAGTGTGTGGGCAACTAAGGCGGGGCGGAAGGATGGGGTAGTGGGGGTAATTGACGGGAGTGTGTATTCCGGATCACTTGGAAAATCGAACTGTTTTTCATTAGTTTGGTATTTTTAAGCCAATCGATTAAAAGATCGAAAAGGATATTGGGTTTATCGTAAATCTCATTTAAATTGTAATTGGGGTTAAAATATTGGTCGCAGATGATGTAACAACTTTCAGTGATATTCATTATGGGTCCCTTGTTTACTGTTTGAAGAAATTCCATATCTTGTTCAATGTCGGTAAATTTGTGATTAGTGTCGTGCATATGTATACCCATGACGGAGAACTTATTGTGTCTCATAGCGTTGACGTGTTCCGAATATCTAATCATAAAGTTGCGTCCTGTTTAACCTATGTAGGAGCTGCTACATTCATTGCATTTTAGTCTATATATTCCAGATTTGGAGTAGATACTGGGGGTATTCATTGATGCAGAGTTGTGTAAAATTTTGGAGGTTCTATTGTTAGTTTTGAATAAATTTCTTACATTGTTTTTTCGGAAAAGATTGATGATTTTGTGGACGTCATTATTATAAGTGAAGGTGGTTGAGATAGCAGTTTTTTCTTTTTCTTTTTCTTTTATGAGTTTGGTTTTAGGTCGGTACCTATATTTATTTATTATTTGTTCTATAAACTGCCTGTTGTACCCATTGAACTTGGCAATTGCCCTTATGGTATTAATTTCGATATTAAGATCTTTCTTTGCCATGGGTATGGCGAAGGCTCGATATACCATGCTATTGTATGCTGCACGTTTGTGCAATATGGGATGTATGGAATCTTTGTGTATAGTTTTAGCAGTTTGTGTAGGTTTCAATCATCATTCAACGATTCTAATGTTTCTAGTAACTTCCATACATTGCTTCCAACTTCTAACTTGGTTATTTTCTCCTTCAGGTTCAAATTGAAGTGGGAATTCATCTCTAATTACATAACGATCTTATATGATCAAAGTAAACTTCCCTGGAATCACCTAATATCTAAAGGAACAAATGTCATTCACATAGACAGCATACAACTGCAAAAATTCACTTATCCCGGATGCACACAGACTGAATTATGTAACGAACAGCCGGAATTTTAAGAATTTTATATCACACCAATTGTATCATAATTTTATCGTATTTCATGTATCACCACATTAATTGTATGTTATTTTATAATGAGTTAAAATGTGTTTTAGATGTTTTAGGAATTATATATCTTGTTTTAATTTGTACTCAAGGCTGATGATGGCACATAGATGCCGAAACTAGTACCATTTGACTATTGTATTGAATAGGTGGACCTTGAAAGAATTTATATATTATTTACTGTAATCCCACTTCAGTACCGAACCAATGAAATTCATAACTATAAGTGAAACGGCCTACCAGGCAAAGAGAAAGGCCTATCAATATATGGGCCTAAAAATCAAAGTTGCCAAATTAGGCAAAGATATCAATTTCCTGAAGCAATGTATTACACATGATTTAACACCCAATTTTTTGAAAGGAACAATTAAAAAACATCGTTACGCACCACATTTGATCAAAACTCAGCAAAAAACAAACAAGATTTGGCTGAAAAACGAAATTTGTTTTCTACATAAGAAAAAAATCATTCTTAAATAACAAATTGTATGAAACTCACCTTGAAGCAGCTCATCTGCTTTCTACAGCACAATGGAACATATTTCAAAGTCAAATTGACAATAAATTGTTTGATATTCTTTCGCAAAAACAGCTTACTTTAGATAGAAAATTAAACATTTAAAAAAAGGAGAAACAAACGTTTTCACTTGTAAATCAACCTAAAGAATTAAATTTGACAAAATATATAAGCGAGTAATTTCATCCCTCTGGAGTTAACCTTTCCAATGTAAACTTTAATAAAGAAGAAATCGCCGTCTTATCAAAAGGCCCTAACCAAAACTGGCCTAACATGATTAAAATAAACATAAATACTATCATGATTATAGAATCAGAAGCTACAATAGAATAAATGCCTTTGGAGAAACA
Organism: Anabrus simplex; assembly: GCF_040414725.1. NCBI lineage: Eukaryota > Metazoa > Arthropoda > Insecta > Orthoptera > Tettigoniidae > Anabrus > Anabrus simplex. The sequence goes on along the minus strand of NC_090267.1, from coordinate 145,412,435 downwards.
AGACGAAATTAGATTTGAAATGAAAAGAAAACTAGATAAGATAGGCACAGCTAAAAACGAAAATAGGAAAACTATTTCCACTAACTCTAATGACGACAAATTTACCTCTGAACACAAACAAATCACATAACTTAAAAGTAAAATAAAACATAATGACTTAATAATTACAAAGGCAGATAAAGGTAAAGCTACTGTCTTAATGAATAAAGCTCATTATGTATCCAAAACTAAAGAATTATTCAACAACAACACATTTAAAATAATCAAGGAAGATCCTACCCAAAAAATCCAGAGGCAACTAAAGCAAAATTTAAAGAACTTAACATTTCTTTTTACAGACCATGAAATGAAATGTCGTATGGCTTTTAGTGCCGGGATATCCCAGGACGGGTTCGGCTTGCCAGGTGCAGGTCTTTCTCTTTGACACCCTTAGGTGACCTGCGCGTCGTTATGAGGATGAAATGACGATGAAGACAACACATACACCCAGCCCCGTGCCATTGGAATTAACCAATTAAGGTTAAAATCCCCGACCCGGCCGGGAATCGAACCGGGACCCTCTGAACCGAAGGCCAGTACGCTGACCGTTCAGCCAGCGAGTCGGACTTTTACAGACCATGAAATATCTTAACTGATAACCATGAATCCAGGCCTTCCTACAGTCAAAGCCCTTCCAAAAATTCACAAACCTAATATTGCTATCCGACCTATTATCAACTACAGACCCAGTCCACTCTACAAAGCAACCCAATTCATTCAAAATTTCCTAACAAAAAAATTATGACTTTCTCTCCAACAAATCCATTAAAACACTACTGAACTGATTGAGAAATTAAAGGTATTAAACCTACAACCTAACCACTCCCTACACTCCTTTGATATAGAAAATATGTACCCGAGCATACCAATTTCTAAACTTCCAAAAATCATTGAAAATAATCTAAGTAAACATAGTTCTCTTAGCAAACTAGAAATACAAGATTTCATTCAGCTTCTAAACCTGGTCATCAACAATAACTTCCTTGTTTTCGACAAAATTATATATTAACAGAATGGACTGGCGATGGGATCACCTTCATCAGGAATTTTGGCTAATATTTATTTAGATAACTTAGAACATACAAAAATCCATAACAACAACTTTCCAAATATTCTCATGTGGGCTAGATATGTGGACGACATATTCGTCATTATGGATGAATCAATCAAGAACGCGGAATCCACTCTTCAAGACTTGAATAGTATTGACCCATACATTAAATTCACACTAGAATCAGAAACCTATAAAGCAATCAATTTTCTAGATATAACCATTATTAGAAATACATCTGGCCTGTCTTACAAAATATACAGGAAACCTACACAATCTGCTAACACAATACACAAAGATTCCATACATCCCATATTGCACAAACGTGCAGCATACAATAGCATGGTATATCGAGCCTTCGCCATACCCATGGCAAAGAAAGATCTTAATATCGAAATTAATACCATAAGGGCAATTGCCAAGTTCAATGGGTACAACAGGCAGTTTATAGAACAAATAATAAATAAATATAATTACCGACCTAAAACCAAACTCATAAAAGAAAAAGAAAAAGAAAAAACTGCTATCTCAACCACCTTCACTTATAATAATGACGTCCACAAAATCATCAACCTATTCCGAAAACACAATGTAAGAATTTTATTCAAACCTAACAATAGAACCTCCGAAATTTTACACAACTCTGCATCAATAAATACCCCCCGTATCTACTCCAAATCTGGAACATATAGACTAAAATGCAATGAATGCAGCAGCTCCTACATAGGTTAAACAGGACGCAACTTTATGATTAGATATTCGGAACACGTCAACGCCATGAGATACAATAAGTTCTCCGCCATGGGTATACATATGCACGACACTAATCATAAATTTACCGACATTGAACAAGATATGGAAGTTCTTCAAACAGTAAACAAGGGACCCATAATGAATATCATTGAAAGTTGTTACATCAACTGCGACCAATATTTTAACCCCAATTACAATTTAAATGAGATTTACGAGAAACCCAATATCCTTTTCGATCTTTTAATCGATTGGCTTAAAAATACCAAACTATTGAAAAACAGTTCGATTTTCCAAGTAATCCGGAATACACACTCCCGTCAATTACCCCCACTACCCCATCCTTCCGCCCCGCCTTAGTTCCATTCTCCCGCAAGTGCTCCGCCTCCTTCTTTCCCTTCGCCTTCCCCTCGCCTCCTTTACCGTTGCCCACACACTCCGTCCGGCTCCGTCTGTGTAACAACACGTTTATATGCTGCTCAAGGTGAGTCAATCATCATTCAACGATTCTAATGTTTCTAGTAACTTCCATACATTGCTTCCAACTTCTAACTTGGCTATTTTCTCCTTCAGGTTCAAATTGAAGTGGGAATTCATCTCTAATTACATAACGATCTTATATGATCAAAGTAAACTTCCCTGGAACCACCTAATATCTAAAGGAACAAATGGCATTCACATAGACAGCATACAACTGCAAAAATTCACTTATCCCGGATGCACACAGACTGAATTATGTAACGAACAGCCGGAATTTTAAGAATTTTATATCACACCAATTGTATCATAATTTTATCGTATTTCATGTATCACCACATTAATTGTATGTTATTTTATAATGAGTTAAAATGTGTTTTAGATGTTTTAGGAATTATATATCTTGTTTTAATTTGTACTCAAGGCTGATGATGGCACATAGATGCCGAAACTAGTACCATTTGACTATTTGACATGTGATTAAATCACAATAAAACGTCATTGTATTGAATAGGTGGACCTTGAAGGAATTTATATATTATTTACTGTAATTCCACTTCAGTACGGAACCAATGAAATTCATAACTATAAAAAGAAAAACGTCAGTAGGAATGTAGCGATTAAAAGCAGTGTTATCATATAAAATATCGATCAAATAAAAACATTGCACATATTCCCACTTTTAACCAACAGTACTACGGTGCCGATCTAACAATCCAAAGTTCCAGAGTTGGAATGACCAGGCCGCAAGACAGCCGCGAACACTCCTCTGCCTTTATTCCGTCAAATATGTACACTGATCATTCCAATCAGTGCCTCAGAGTAGGGATTTAATAGCTCGAATGCTATGATGAACCAGTGTGTTACGTACCAGTGTATCAGAAAATTTATGAACCAGAGGAATGACTTGCTAAAGAAGAAAGTTATCTAACTCCCCAGCTACTTCCCGCCAATATTCAGGCAGGCTGTTACACCCGGTACGACCGGAAAAGTTGACCATCTGGTTAGGGGCGCGCAGCTGTGAACTTGCATCCGGCAGATAGTGGATTCGAACCCCTCTGTCGGCAGCCCTGAAGATGGTATTCCGTGGTTTCCCATTTTCACACCAGGAAAATGCTGGGGCTGTACCTTAATTAAGGCCAAGGCCGCTTCCTTCACACTCCTAGCCCTTTCTTATCCCATCGTCGCCATAAAACCTATCTGTGTCGGTGTGACGTAAGGCAAATTTTAAAAAATACGCGGTTTGCAGCTGTAATCCTATCTATCGGAAATGAGTGGCAACAGAAATTTTTTTTGTTATTTGTTTTACGTCGCACCGACACAGATATGTCTTATGGCGACGATGGGATAGGAAAGGCCTAGGAATTGGAAGGAATCAGCCGTGGCCTTAATTAAGGTACAGTCCCAGCATTTACTTGGTGTGAAAATGGAAAACCACGGAAGACCATCTTCAGGGCTGCCGACAGTGGGGCTCGAACCCACTATCTCCCGATTACTGGATACTGGCCGCACTTAAGCGACTGCAGCTATCGAGCTCGGTGGCAACAGAAGACACAAAACACATCACAACAGGCAATGGTCAATGTAATGTTATTGTTGATCAATTTTATGAGCTTTCTACATTGAAGGCCGTCACATTTAATTTTCTTTCGACTCTGTGATATTAGGGCGTCTTATAAAATAATTTATAGAGTAGACTGTAGTTCCTTATTCCCCGACTTTACATACCTATTTTCATTAAATTCTCTTTACCCATTCCTCGTGACTCGGCGCTGATATGGACTTAGTAAAAAAATAAATCCAAATTCTTGAATATCTCTGTGATCATAGCCGGTACGGTAAAAATGTATAAGATATTAATGATTAGAAATTTAATACTGTATAACTTTAGTTCTGTAGTATTTATCGATACGGCCACTAATAGCATTAATATTTGGGAATGAGATTTTAGGCTATCCCCTAAACTACCATTTCACCCAGCGTAAATAAAATTGTTTATGGCATAGATTGTAGCGACTTATTCCCCGAATTTGCATACCGATTTTCATTAAATTCTCTTCAGCATTTTTCTCGTGATGCGTGTTCAGACAGACAGACAGACAGACAGACAGACAGACAGACAGACAGACAGACAGACAGACAGACAGACAGACAGACAGACAGACAGACAGACAGACAGACAGACAGACAGACAGACAGACAGACAGACAGACATTAAGGGAAATTAAAAAGTGCATTTCCTTGTTACTGTCGAAACGACTGATACAGAAATACATCCTTTTTAAATTCTGAGCAATGTACAAACAAAACTCTTATTTGTATATAGGCCTATAGATGGTTGCCTAGTTGTACTTCCTCTTAGAACAATAATCATCACCACCACCTCTAAAACTGATACAAGAATGAAATTGTGCGGAATGGCATCTGTTCAAAACCAACACGATCATTCTGTATGAATTCGAAAAATAAAAAAAATAAAAAAAATAGTATATAAGTACAGTAATAAATAAAATAAAAATACTCCCAAAAATTGATTAGTTAGTAAAACACAAGTATTTAAATGATTCGTAAAGAAAATGGAATAGTTTCCATAAGATAAGATATATATATTTTGCTATTTGCTTTACGTCGCACCGACACAGATATGTCTTATTGCGACGATGGGATAGGAAAGGCCTAGGAATTGGAAGAAAGCGGCCGTGGCCTTAATTAAGGTACAGTCCCCGCATTTGCCTGGTGTGAAAATGGGAAACCACGGAAAACCATCTTCAGGGCTGCCGACAGTGGGGCTCGAACCCACTATCTCCCGATTACTGGATAATGACCGCACTTAAGCGACTGCAGCTATCGAGCTCGGTAATGATAAGATAAGATAAGATAAGATAAGATAATGATATTTCAGTTTCATCTGACTTCAAAGAATAATTTTGTAGATGTTCCACTGTAAAGTTCGATACATATCCTGCCAGTCTTCTGTAAAAGGGGAAAAGAAAAGTTGTTCGCTTTTCATTCGCTCAGTTTACTAACCAATTTATCAAGTTTTTTTTTTCGGGATATACGAGGGTTGATTAGAAAATCATGTTAACTATTCTTCTCGAAAAATCCTCAACACAGGAAATGTATTAAGTAAATTTGAAAGTAGGCGACAATTTCTTTTTAAAAGTGACACCACACTGGGCAGGAATCTCTGTTAAAGTAGGAGGACAACGTCCAAATCCTCGTACTATGCCTTGTTAGTTGCAAAGCGTTTCCCACGCAATGGCTGTTCCACTTTTGAAATAAGAACACTGACTAAGTTGTACTAACGCTACTCGACTTTGGTTACTTCCATTACGCACCGCTGTCATGACTCACTTAGTAAGGGTAATCATGGCCAGAATGATTCACCCATACCTCACGTGCCGGCAACATTACGAAGTTCATCTAACGTGCTTTCAAATGTATGTATTACATGTTTGGCGTCGGCACAATTCTAGGAAATAAAAAAGTTCGTTGCCATAACTTCAGAATCAACTCTCCTACAAATCATAGTTTTAGCGCAACGTATCTGAAATCGGGGTATCTGAAAGCGGCTCATGTGAATTTTTATTCAGTTTATCATTCCTAGTTAATGTGCCGGTAAATCTACCAACATGAGGTTGGCATACTCCATCACCTTCAAATAACACCGGAATAAGCTAGGATTAAATCCATTAATTGGGGCTCAGAAAGTCAGCACTCTACCATCTGAGCTATTCAGCTCGACAGACTGAACTTAACGATTGCAGGGTGAGATGGCTTTCTTTTAATGCACATGCTATGGCTTTCACAGCTGTAGAACATTAATAGGAATGCACTCAGAAACCAGGCGCTTACTATACTTTTTGTTGAGGAGGAAGCATTTGTGCCAGGGAAAGAAATTAGAAAGCTATGATGATGAGTCAATAAATCAATCAATCATGACTGACCTGCATTTAGGGATTCCCTATCAATTATTTACCTTGTCTTTTCTTAAATGATTTCAAAGAACTTGGGAATTCAACGAGCATATTCATTAATAAAGTATACTGGGACTCCAAAGAACAGAGGATGGATCATACAGAAAGAAAGGAAACCGAAAATTATATATCAAGATGAAAAAGATCTCAGATACAATCCCGAAGAGGAGAGCCATGTTCTTCGGACATGTCTACAAAATGAACTCGGGAAGACTGACCAGTCAGATCAGATAATAAGATTCTTTGAGACCAGGAAAACTACAGTGCGCTGGTACCAGGAGGTGAAAAAAGGACCTGGAAGAAATGGGAATAAAAGGAACGGAAATCAGCAATAGGGATGGTTACAAGTCGATGATCAAGGCCACGAAGAGGTTTCAAGAAAAAGTTAGATACCGTACCCAAGCGCCGTGGACAGAAGAAAGGAGGAGATTGCACAGTGAAAGGATGAAGGAGAACTGGTCGAGGATTAAAGCTCAGAAAGAGATGAAGCTGAATTCGATATTTTTTGCTATTTTGCTTAACGTCGCACCGACACAGATATGGCGACGATGGGATAGGACAGGCCTAGGAATGGGAAGGAAGCGGCCGTGGCCTTAATTAAGGTTGAGCCCCAGCGTTTGCCTGGCGTGAAAATGGGAAATCACGGAAAACTATCTTCAGGGCTGCCGACAGTGGGGTTCGAACCCACCATCTCCCGACTACTGTAAATTCGAATTAACGTCGTTCATAGTCGGCCAAAATGAAAGGAGAATAAGAATAAGAAGAAAGTATTCAAATCCCTAATTCCTCTTATATACACAGCTCAAAAAATAGGGGAACATGTTTTGTAACGTCTGGTATGCGAACGTTAATTTGGCAGATGGGGTTCAAATGGTCGCACAGCATACCTTGAGACCTTAGCTACTCAGGGCATGTCAAATCGAAGTATAACTCCATCTGTAGGCGTAGCCATGCATTAAACTGTCAGGTAACCCCTCAAAACAAAGTGAATAGCGGTGCGTCCGTGTGTCGTTGTGAGGTACACGGACTACTGCGGTCATTTGAGCACGTTGCACGTAAACCAGCACATCCCATGAGACATACTAACAAGGTTCAAATCGCAAGAGCCGTCACTTTGATCCAGGAAGGATGGACTTTTCGTCGTGTTGCTGTGGATCTCAATGTCTCTCCGTCAGTTATTCAACGCTTGTGGAATCGCTACAGTGAGACAGGTCAGTTCACAAGGAGGGTTCGACAAGGTTGTGGACGCATGACAACCCGACAGAATGACCGATATCTGACCATTTGTGCGTTGCGGCGTCGTTCAGCAACTGCCAGTGAACTGCAACAAGACCTCTGGAGGGTCACTGGAGTCACGGTGTCTAACCAGACAGTAAGGAACAGGTTAATAGAAGTGTCCTTACGACCCAAACGTCCTATTCGAGGGCCCCGTTTAACGCAGCAACATCGCGCAGCTCGCCTTCTGTTTGCCTGTACCACGTCAACTGGCAACTTCGCCAATGGAAACTTGTGTTGTTCACAGACGAGTCCAGATTTCTCCTGACACAGCGTGATGGACGTCAACGTGTATGGAGATGCTGTGGTGAGCAGTACATGCCAAATGTTGTCCAGGAAGGCGACCTATTCGGTCAAGGTTCTGCGATGATGTGGGGTGGCATCAGTATTGATGGCCGTACGGGTCTTGTCGTCGTCCGTGGTAATCTTAGCGCTGCGGGGTACATCGAGCATATACTGCTACCGCCTGTGTTGGTTGCTGCATACGGTGTAGGCCCTGAATTCGTACTCATGCAAGACAATGCCAGGGCTCATGTAGCGCGCATCACCAGAGCTGTCTTGCGAGAACTGGACATCCATGGCCAGCAGTGAGTCCCGACCTTAATCCCATCGAGTATATGTGGGATAGGCTTGTTAGAAGTGTTCGTGGGCGTCCTGTTCCACCACAGACTCTCCAGGACCTCGAACAGGCTCTCATTGAAGAATGGGCCCTGATACCGAACGTGACCTCGGTCGACTTATACGGAGCATACCACGTAGGTGCCAAGCTATGATAAATGCTCATGGAGAACATACACCATGCTGAATCTCGTCAATTGTGATAAAAATCCAGCCTGGAGGACTGTTAACATTTTGTGTTCGCCCCTATTTGGACATTTCTGTTCGTGTTCTGAAAATTAACGCGTATCCATCGATGTTCTTTTGCATACTTCAACGGTAAAGAATAAAGTTTTAGTTGGTAATATAGATGGGTGTGAGGTATTGTTTTGTGGAGCATGGCATACGTTCAGAAACATGTTCTCCTAATTTTTTAAACTGTGTATTAATATTTTCCCCAATTTTTACTCTTGAGTTCCAACTTTATCTTCATACTATGATTTTTCCTACCTTTAAAAACTCCAGTCAAGTGTATTCGTCTATTAACGCCATTCCACGTCACCTCTCCACTGACAGCCCAAGATACCGGTCAGTCGAGCAGCTCGTCTTCTTGTTTCCAGATCTTCTCAGCTTTCTCCTTTACAGCCTTACCGCAACCTCTAAATACCATACTTACATCCTTGTTAATGTGATTATCCTAATGGAGATCGTTCCTTACATTAACACCTACTGTAGGTACTTACAGCCTTACCACAACCTCTAAATACCATCCTTGTAATGTGATTATCCTAATGGTGATCGTTCCTTATATTAACACCTACTGTAGGTACTTACAGCCTTACCGCAACCTCTAAATACCATACTTACATCCTTGTTAATGTGATTATCCTAATGGAGATCGTTCCTTATATTAACACCTACTGTAGGTACTTACAGCAGTCCGCATGATGTACATTCACTCCACCAACACAGTAATTAAAACCGAAGGAACTTTTCCACTTGTTGAAACTTACAGCTTGACTTTTCACCCTGTTTATCAGCATACCATTGTCTGCCTTCCATCTCACAACTTCGTCGCAAAATTCCTTATCTCGTATTCCAGTTATTTACTCAAATCATTATATTTATAATTTTCTGTTCAGTTCTTTGAATGGACACTAAAACAAATTCCATGCATGCAAAGCCGTCGCTGAAAGCAAATAGGGCCTATAGTATACTCCCTTACGTCTGTAAGAATGTTGCAGTAGAAAATGTAATAATAATAATAATAATAATAATAATAATAATAATAATAATAATAATAATAATAATAATAATAATAATAATAATAATAATAATAATAATAATAATAATAATAATAATAATAATGAAATGGCGTATGGCTTTTAGTGCCGGGAGTGTCCGAGGACATGTTCTGCTCGCCAGGTGCAGGTCTTTTGATTTGACTCCCGTAGGCGTCCTGCGCGTCGGGATGAGGATAAAATTATGATGAAGACGACACATACACCTAGCCCCCGTGCCGGCGAAATGAACCAATGGTGGTTAAAATTCCCGACCTTGCAGGGAATCGAATCCGGGACCCCTGTGACCAAGGGCCAGCACGCTAACAATTTAGCCATTGAGCCGGACATAATAATAATAATAATAATAATAATAATAATAATAATAATAATAATAATAATAATAATAATAATGAGATCGTCTGGATGTGACGGTATCTTCGGATCACAATGTCCACCAGGCCTATGCCCAGAAGATTGAAAACTACACTGACATCGCAGCAGAATTTCGACAAGTGTGGGAAATAGACCTAGAAACTGTGAGGTCTTACTCATCTCTGCCACAGGACTTGTGTACAGTAAGCTGCAACAATACCTGCAGGATCTGGGCATCGCCTGTACACTTCCACACACGCAGAAGGCTGTCACTGTGAACACCTGTACCTTGCTATCACAGCAGTAGAGGTCGGGAGAACTCGACAACAGTCTGTCTCCTGATTGGTGAACTGCCATGACGAGTGAAGTAATAATTCTTTTCTTCAATTTATTTTCATCGGCACTTGAATGGATTTGGCCCAGTTTACGACCAGATGCCCTTCCTGGCACCAGCCGTAAATGTGGGGGAGGGGGATGCATTTACTAATGCGTGTTTTTGTAGTTGTTGGTAGCTTGGTGTGTTTAAAACAGCGAAGAACAGTGTATTAAGACAAACACAAACACCCATACGTAGTTATAATCCCCAGCCCGGTCGGGAATCGAACACAGGGCCCTCAGAACCCAAGGCTAGTGCGCTGATCATTCAATCAAGGAGCCTCATTACGGTTTTCGGATAAAGTAGAATAGTGACATGTACGAACGATGTATTTAATAACCTTGGGGTATAGGATTACATTGTAACCCGAAGAAATCTACATCGTTTTCTAAGTTGTCATACACCTGGGCATTCCAAGTGGACAGGCCTCTTAACTTTAATGGAGAATGTTTTCGGGTAAATGTATCTATGTAAAGCTATTTTCATTGAGATACTGTTTGTTTTAGCAGTGCTTGGTGTTTTTCAGAAGTAGCTGTTCAAGTTGGTAGCAATGAGGGATCTTACATAGATCTGCGTTATTACCATTTTAAGGAGCAATTTTATATTTCAACTATAAACATTGGTAAGGATTGATGGATTCCCTTCTTTGGAGGAAACAATTATTATTCTTTTCCACATTTTCCCCTTTTCTTGGGATTATCAATTAGTGTCGGCTCAGTTTTAGGGTTGGATGCCCTTCCTGACACCAACCCAAGTGGAAGGATATATTTAATCTTGCGTATATGTGTATGGTGACTGGTAGTGTGGTGTGTAGGATGTAGATGAAGAGATGAAAACTAGTCCCCAAGCCGGAAGAATTAACCACGCATAATCAAAATTCCCGGCCCGGCAGCGCATCGAACCCGGAGTCCTCTGACCGAAAACCACGACGCTGACCATTCAACCAAGGAAACGGACATTGGAAGAACTAATTGTAACCCGAAGAAATCTAGACCGTTTTCTAAGTTGTCATACATCTGGGCATTCCAAGTGGACAGGCCTCCAGGCTCTCAGTGCTGAGAGGAAGTCCCGAAGGAAAAATAACTTAAATTAATAATGTTATTTGCTTTACGTCCAACTAACTACTATTATGGTTTTCGGAGACGCCGAGGTGCCACAATTTAGTCCCGCGGGAAGTAAATCTACCGATATGAAGCTGGCGTACTTCAGCACCTTCAGATACCACCGGACTGAGCCAGGATTGAACCTGTCAAACTGGCATCAGAAGGCCAGCGCTTCAACCGTGGGAGCCACTCAGCCCGACCCCAGAAAGAGAAGAGATAGCGAGTGAGTGTATGGGCGGCACATTTTATGAGACACAGAAAGAATTCAAGAAGTACGTAAATCAGTCTTTAGGAAAATAATTCAACGAAATACAACAGTCCTCTTTTCTGCATTCAGGAGCGTGGTTACCTCAGAACTGCTGGCTTCCACCCGAGGCCGAGGTTCGAACTCGGTCGATTGGGTTGAAATGTTCATCTCAGACACCCCGTGGCGTCGCGGCCAAAACCAAAATGAGTCTGGGTGGCTTCAGATACCCCAGAAATATCTGAGATAAGCTGAAGTTTTTTAATGTCCAATGGTTTAAGAAATTCATCGTACAAGTCTTTTTCTTTCTTTTTTCTTTCTTTCTTTCTTTCTTTCTTACTTTCTTTCTTTCTTTCTTTCTTTCTTTCTTTCTTTCTTAATCTGCTTACCCTCCAGTGAGGGATCCCAACTCTACTGCTTCATGTGCAGTGTCCTGGAACGTGAGACTTTAGGTCGGGGATACAACTGGGAAGGAGGACCAGTACTTCGCCCGGGCGGTCTCACCTGCTATGCTGAAAACGAACCTCGGCTGGAGATGGGAAGATTGGAAGGGATAGACAAGGAAGAGGGAATGAAACTGCCGTGGTCCTAAGTAAGGTACCATCCGGCATTTGCTTGGAGGAGAAGTGGGAAATCGCAAAAAATCACTTCGGGGATGGCTGAGGAGGGAATCGAAATCCCCTCCCCCTCTACTCGGTTGACCTCCCGAGGCTGAGTTGACCCCGTTCCAGCCCTCGTACCAATTTTCAAATTTCGTGACAGAACGGGGAATCGAACCCGGGGCTCTGGGGGTGGCAGCTAATCACACTAACCACTACAGCACAGAGGTGGACTCGTACAAGTCGCGTGTTTTTATCTTTTTTTGCTAGTTGCTTTACGTCGCATTGACACAGGTAGGTCTTATGGCGACAACCGCGTGGTTTTAAAAGTAGGAATTCTTCAAAATCTTCCTCCTGTAATTGTTATTCAAACAGTGAAAGTTTCATCTTTAACGCACAAATGTTGTTTCGTTTAGCAGCAATAAACATAATTTTGACTTGCAAAGAGACATTTAAATCGCTTAAATTGTTTGTGATGTTGACTAAAGAGGACAAGCTCTTCTGTGACCATGGAGTTACATGTCTTGATACTCCATTGACATATTCGATGGAAAGTGAAAAATGAAAATGAAAATCCACAGCCTGTTTCCACTCATTCGACCGGGTCAGGAATGGAATGAATGAAGCCCCCATCTAGCGGCGAGGATAGGAATTGTGTCGGCTGCCGAAGCCTGTCGCACTCCTCTGGAGCAATGATTAATAAATGACGGATGAAATGAAATTATATTGGAGTGTTGCTGGAATGGAAGATGACAGGGAAAACCGGAGTACCCGGAGAAAAGCCTGTCCCGCCTGCGCTTTGTCCACCACAAATCTCACATGAAGTGATGGGGATTTGAACCACGGAACCCAGCGGTGAGAGGCCGGCGTGCTGCCGCCTGAGCCACGAAGGCTTTTCGATGGAATGTATACAGTTTTATCTCAACAATCAGTAGTATTGCTATTTTATTGATATCAACTTTTTAAAAGTTGCTTTACGTCGCACCGATACAGTGACGTCCTACGGTGACGATAGGATAGGAATAAAATAGGAGTGGGAAGGAAGTGGCCGTGGCCTTAATTAAGGTACAGCCCCAGCATTTGCCTGGAGTGAAACTGAGAACATATGGAAAAACCAACTTCAAGCTGCCGACAGTGAGGCTCGAACCGAATATCTCCCGAATAAGTTGACAGTCCACCTCCGTGGTGTAGTGGTTAGTGTGATTAGACGCCACACCCGGAGGCCCGGGTTCGATTCCCGGCTCTGCCACGAAATTTAAAAAGTGGTACGAGGGCTGGAACGGGGTCCACTCAGCCTCTGGAGGTCAACTGAGTAGAGGTAGGTTCGATTCCCACCTCCGCCATCCTGGAAGTGGTTTTCCGTGGTCTCCCACTTCTCCTCCAGGCAAATGCCGGGATGGTACCTAACTTAAGACCACGGCCGCTTCTTTCCCTCTTCCTTGTCTATCCCTTCCAATATTCCCATCCCCCACCAAGGCCCCTGTTCAGCACAGCAGGGGAGGCCGCCTGGGCAAGGTTTTGGTCATCCTCCCCAGTTGTATACCCCGACCCAATGTCTCACGCTCCTGGACGCTGCCCTTGTGGCGGTAGAAGTGGGATCCCTCGCTGAGTCCGAGGGAAAAGCCGACCCTGGAGGGTAAACAAATTAAGACATTTTTTTTTTGCTATTTTGCTTAACGTCGCACCGACACAGATATGTCTTATGGCGACGATGGGATAGGAAAGGTCTAGGAAGTGGAAGGAAGCGGCCGTGGCCTTAATTAAGGTACAGCCCCGGCATTTGCCTGGTGTGAAAATGGGAAACCACGGAAAACCATCTTCAGGGCTGCCGACAGTGGGGCTCGAACCCACTATCTCCCGATTACTGGATACTGGCCGCACCTAAGCGATTGCAGCTATCGAGCTCGGTAAATTAAGAAAGAAGAAGAAGTAATTATTTAGTATCAGTTTGATACAAGGGGTGTTCACAATTATTTCTTTTTTCTTCGCTTGTCATCCAGAATCAGTATAGTGTAGTTTATTCACTCCATTTTATTGTGTACTTATTTGTATTGTGCATGTTATGCTGCCACCGGTTGTAAGCCACTTGTAGCCAAAATGCTTACTTACTTACCCTGCATGTGCATTTGTACATCGCCACAGCCTCTGTGAGAGGGAGTAGTGAAGACCAGCCATGAGCAGACACGAGGCTGCATCAGGGCTTCCTAGCCCTCAAGCACTGAGTTGGAATGGCGTGCCATACATTGTCTTCAAATGACACTGAAGAAGTGGGTTTATACAGCTGTTAGACAATGTTCCAAAGCAATAAGCTCACTTTCTTCATCTACATATGTAAATTCAAACAATAATTATGTCGGGTCGCAGTTGCGTTCGTTGACCGTACTTCCTTTACTTGAGTGTGAGGTGTGAAGCTGTCAGGACTCTCATATTGTTCCTTTCATTCCATTTCATTGTCTATTGCACGAATATTTTATCCGCTCTACCTTAGAACTAAAACATTTTTTTGAGAAGCAGCAGGTAACTGAATAAATTACTTTCCTTAACTTATCCCAGTTATTTCTGGGGTCACTGAGGCCACGCATGCTCATTTTAATTTTAATAATAATGCTATTTATTTACGACCCACTTACTACTTTTACGGTTTTCGGAGACACCGAAGTCCCGGAATTTAGTCCCGCAGGAGTTCTTGTACGTGCCAGTAAATCTACCGACACTGGCGTATTTGAGCACCTTCAAATACCACCGGACTGAGCCAGGATCGACCAGAAGACCAGCGCCTTAACTGTCTAAGCATCTCAGACCGGTAAATTTCAGTTTTAGCCGTAGGTTTAAGACCAGATGCCCTTACTGACGCGACGTAATCCTTGAGATGAAAAACTCGACACAGGATTGACCGGAATTCGTACCCTCAGCCTTTTGGACGGGAAGCTAGCAGCTAAGCCACTGAGCTAATATCGACCTTCAATACGAAACTGAATAATAATAATAATAATAATAATAATAATAATAATAATAATAATAATAATAATAATAATACGAAAAGTCAATTTAAACAGGAAAACAGATCTCAAAAGCGTTCAGAATAAAAGGAATCCAAAATCATTAGGAAGATTCTAGACCCATGACTCACAGTCAAATAACACAAATTCAGAAACAAACAGGACTTCAAACAATACACAGACGTTCACGGTGACATTAGAAAACACATCAGACTGACAGACTCACAAAACAAATAATCCATTATATATAAAAACAGGCGTAAAGCCAAACAGGCACTATGAAATGGATCGGCAGAATCAAATGCAACCTTAAATTGGCAGCAGATGATGTTGTTGTTGTTGTTGTTGTAATAGTAGTACTCTACGAAGGCGGATCTGAGGAATAAGCTATAGATATAGACCAAAATGGGTATGAACTTGGTCTTACTTCTCTCACGGATAAGGACAGTTACAGGATTACTATCACCCCAGTGTTTATATTTAATCGGATACAAAGTTTCAATGACTTACAAACTATGGAGCTATACTGTTTGTTTGTCCAACCCTTGTCCCGTTTCCCTACGGGGTCGGGTATGAGGTGAGATGAATTTGTCGTGGCGGAGCTATACTGTAATGTTTAAAAAATATTTTCAGTTTTTAATGTATTTTTAATTTTCGGGCGAGTTGGCTGTGCGGTTAGGGGCGCGCAGCTGTGAGCTTGCGCCTCTACGCGCACGGCCAACTCGCCCGGTGTAAAAGTTGTTAGCGGGACGTAAAGCAAATAACATTATTATTATTATTATTATTATTATTATTATTATTATTATTATTATTATTATTATACCTATCTGTGTCGGTGTAACGTAAAGCAAATTGTAAAAAAAAAGTTTAATCTTGAAATTTCTATTCAGAGAGCTAAAATAAATACATTTTTCCATTATCCTCTGTGAACTGTATGTGATATTTCCCATAGTAATTTATAGACCTGTTCCTTATCATCATCATCATCATCATCATCATCATCATCATCATCATCATCATCATCAAAAACAACATATCCGACGCAGTGACTGACTAGTCAGCGTCTTAGCCTTCGGGCCTTGGATGCCTGTGTTCGATTCTCGGCAGGGTAGAGGGTGGTTGCCTAGGTGTATTTCCTCTTGAGGCAGTAATTGCCACCACCACCAATCTCGACAGGGTAGTATGGCTTTAATACCTTAGCTCGGCGACTGGGTGTTTTGCTGCCCCCAACATTCCAGCAATTCACTCTCAACACTGTATCCACCCCACTAATAACAGTTTCCCCGTTCCCTTCAGACGCCGCTCGTCTTCGTCGAAGAGTCTGCCTTACAAGGCTAGTTATTCATCATGATCATCGTTATCTTATAATACAATAAATGGACAGCAATGTTGGTCTGAAAGCCCAGCTGCACTTGAGAGGCTGAAGTTCCCGGTGAAGAGAACAACAAGAGTATACCGGCTCGCTGTGTTTGCATTGTACAAACGGGTTCTCTGTGTTATCTGCTGTCATCCTACAAGTCAGAACTAATGCACGTATCCTTGTTTCACTCATAGCCTAAAAAAGGGGATATTCAACAAGAGTCCTACGAAGTCAAGGCCACAAATTTAAGTTTTCAATCATGACATAAAACGCAGGATTTAAACTTCGAATACTCCAGTTATAAGTAATGTTCGGATGTTAAGGAAAAGTCATATTTCTTTACTGAGCCTATATGACCAGAAATCTCAAAAAATAAGAGCGAATGCTCGATCCCTGACGCCATTTAAAGCAATTTTATGTTGCTTATGAATGCATATTTCGGCCTTTTTCACTGGTTTCGTTACACTTTGCTCATCTTTGTGATATAAGGTCACATTTGGTTATATTATGAGCATTTTTGCTTAAATTGAGGCGTCATTTTTAACAAGGTATAGCCTATGTCATCTACGTCAAGTTTCGAACGCAGGCTTTCCAAATACTGTAGTAAACATACTTTTTTTATTTTGTCAGTAGAATAGACAGAGAGCAGGTCTCATTGAGGAGGGGCCTATTTAGCTAAGAAGCAATTAGCAAGCAAGAAAATTCCATGTTTTCTCTTGCCCAGTTCATTTTTCAAGGTCCAGTTACAGCCCAGAGAAGATGTAAAAGTTATAAATTATGTTAAAGAGTCAGGTGAAGAGAATTTTCAATAGGCCTACTAACGGAACAGTTCTCTTTGGTAAAGCGTCTGAAATGAAGATAGTGGCAGTAAAGCGGTTTAATGTGAATGCATATTGAAAGTTTTAACGTACTGTAGCTCTGTCAGTTCGCGTGATTTAATCTGTCTACTGCATTATCACTAATCACTTTTTGTTACTTAAGACGTTTAATGTTAGTAAAACTATATTTGGTACCTATCACTAAATTCCATAAGTCATATTTTACCATTTTTCGGTCATATTTAGCTAGTATTTTTAGGACATATTTGCTTGCATATTTTATACATCTTTAGGTCATAGGATTTCTTATCCATCTCCGTAATGTAACGGTTTTGACCGGAGTCGATTCCCGGTACTGCCAAATATCGTCGTTGAGCCACGTAAAATTGCTATGTGAAATATTTCAGCTTAGAACTTTGGCCGGTAATGTTCTGTCATCTAAGGTTCAATACTGAGCGAAGATTGTCAAGAAACTCTCGCTCTTCATAATATATGTGGTGCGGGTCAGTATTTCTCCAAAAGTATTATCACGTAGCGGTTTTCGCAGGCGCAACGGCGAGATTTAAGATACTATCTGCGTCTGATCAGAAGTCGCGGCAGTTTGTAGGCACGGCAAGAGTAACTTAGCTACAAACATCAGTCGTGACAGACTACATATTTCTTATTAGGCGGTTCATCATGCAGTACTTATCATTTATAGTAATTGTGTAGCTAAAGCACAATTGTACTGCCAGTTTGAAACTTCACGGCACCACCTCAGTTCGGAAGAGACATTGGACGGAACCGACGTTTAATTTCAGGCCTTGAGACTTGAGACAGACGCATGCGCGGCAACCATGCTTACCCCTCGCACCGCTTATCCCACATCCATGCGTCTTCTCGTCAGACAACTGTAGTAGGTACTTGCAGCTCACCTCCATTATGGAAGTGCCAAGATCCGCACTACCTCGGGACGAGGCTAAGAATGTACACTTCTCTCTTGTTACAAGTCAGAGAATACTGTAACTGTCACGACATTGCCGATTCAAGTTACATTTTCTTGACCATATGCGTTGTCTGGAAGAACATGGAAATTGAAATACTAACTTATTGACTATGCCTTTGCTGGCGAGATGTAGTATTTACAGTGCACTATGTCTTCTGGTATGGGCTATATCAAATTTGTTACTTTCATTGACCTGCCTCAGTCTCTTCTTTGGCTTTGACAATATGAAAGTGACTGAGGTATGAGTGATGCTAGTAATACCATTCCTTATGCAGCCAGTCCCTGTCATGAATGGTGTGAAGATATCGCTCATAGGGTCTGTTGGTGCATACATTTCAGTGGGCTTGGCAGACTGATATGTAATAGCAGCGACCGGCTCGGTGAGGAAAGGAACGGGAAACTACCTCACTCTTCATTTCTCTAGTACGCTTCTTCAGTGACGCCTAGGCTATTTATGACAGCTGTTGACGGAGCTGCAGAGGATCAAACCAGCCTTCAGGCTGAATACCCAACAACATACAACTTATTGACTACGAATGTAAACAACAAATGACGTCCACCGGTACGAAATGCAAGGAAGAATATCAGGTAACTTGATGAAAGCTGATAAAATTGTATACCGGGCGAGTTGGCCGTGCGGTTAGGGCAGCGCAGCTGTGAGCCTGTATCCGGGAGATAGTGGGTTCGAACCCCACAGTCGGCAGCACTGAAGATGGTTTTCCGTCGTTTCCCATTTTCATACCAGGCAAATGATGGGGCTGTCCCTTAATTAAGCCCACGACCGTTTCCTTCCCACTCCTAGCCCTTTTCTCTCCCATAGTCGCCGTAGGATCTATCTGTGTCGGTGCGACGTAAAAATTGTAAAATTGTTTAAAAAAACGATAAAATTGTATGCAATGCATATTTACCATGCTGATATAATCACTTAACAGGTTTGAAAAAATAATATATTGAAGTAGTTTGTTGCTTTAAAATGTTCAAAAAATGTTTTTGTAAAATAATTCCTCAGAACCAAAACTAAAAATGGGTATATTCATTAAATACTTCTCGATATCAAAAGAATTTCAGCGTCTGCATGTTCAGGAAATATACATTGGTAATTAATGTTAGGGGATCTGCAAAGTCGACTGGCACTCAAACGATTAATAAAATGAACTTTCACCTTAACTCCGCCTGCCAAAATGACCAAGCCGTTACAGTACATGACCCGGCTGGATTCACAAGCTGCATATGCTAGTCCGAAGTCCGGTGAAGATGTCTCCTACCTCAATCTCTTCAACGATTCCTCTTCTTCTCACAAGACACCTTCGTGCCCTTTGCCTTCTGTAGTTAGGTCTATATAATATTCTTCTTTTGTTGTAATACACGGTGTTTGGAAATTCCAATTACAAACTCCTAGGACTGAGGGTCTAGTACGTAACTTGTCCGTAAAGATACACTTTCCGTGCTTCAGTGTTTAAATCTCGAACAGCCTCATTACCTCTCATGACATCAGGCGATCGTCATACTGGAACGATGTAACTAAGCACCCCATACCTTATCAACCCTGTTGCAAACCAGTACAGGAAAAGTTGAAAGTGTTTGTAATCGCTCCTTTACCCAGGATTTTGTAATGGGAATTTCTGAATATCCTATGTTTCTTTAATTCCATTAAGTATACACCAGAAATAGCTTACGAATTGTCTCCATCTCAGGTGTATGACTCAAGGGACAGCATAACTTTGCCGATATCAGGTGCGGCAACTTCGTGTGAGAACTTCCTCGTATCTCTTATTTGCACTGTTAGCAGTGGTAATGAACTAAGATATTGAGCTCGAGCTCCTGGTATATGGACCTGAAAAAGAACTGGGTGAACAAAACTTCAACATGCACAAGTTCTCAGCTACCATGTGGAGGCATTTTGACTTGGCCCCAGTTAGGCTATCTGTGTGTCAATTTCGGCGGACTGAAATTCTCCTGGGCGACCTATGGCTACCAGGTAAACACCAAGTGTGTCACCAGAGGCATTTTACATGCCGACAACACATTGATATGTAGTGCGCAATGGATCGGTCTTCCCCCCACCCACCACACACTCAAGAATTCGACTACCGCTGCTGAATTTGAACCCGGGATCTGGGGATCCGGAGGTCTACCTCTTATCTGCGGAGGGATCTACTTCAGTACATCGTACAGGAGCATGCAAATAATATCACATATGATTTATGAACTTCATCATGCCCTTGTCGTATGTTATTCGGCAGAACATTAACTGAGAGAACGTACTCCTGGTACTATATCAGCTAGCCTGGAGGGGGCGTTGTAAGGCAGAGGAAACTGCGTTTTAACGAGGCGAGCGAGTTGTAAGAATGTTGGAGACAGCACAAACACTCAATTCCTGTATCAAGGAAATTAACCAGTCACGACTACGACTCACTTCTAGAATTAAACCCAGGGCCCCGAAGCCCACAGACTAAGATGCTGACCAGCGAACCACAGAGCAAGCCAGATAGCTCATAGTAATAATAATAATAATAATAATAATAATAATAATAATAATAATAATAATAATAATAATAGTAATAATAATCTGAGTCATCGGCTGAATGATCAGCATACTGGCCTTCAGTTCAGACGCCCCTGGGTTTGATTCCCGGCCGGGCTGGAGATTTTAACCGCGTATGGTTAATTCCCACAGTTCGGAAATTGAGTGTTTGCCTAATACATTCTTCTTCATATACACACAACACAAACACTACTAACCACCAGAAAAACACACAATAGTGACTACGTCCATCCACATAGGGTTGGAGTCAGGAAGGGCATCTGGCCATAAAACCGGACCATGTCAACATGTGCAACACAGTTCGCGCCCGCGACCCCGCTTGTGTGGAGAAAAAACAGTATATTAACAATAACAACAATAATAGTAATAACCTTCTTCTTTTTGTACCACTTTTTCCCACACTTGTGGGGTCACGGGTGTGAATTGTATCGCACATGTGGATTTAGCCGTGTTTTACGACCGGATGATTTTCCTGACGCCAACCCTATACAGAGGGATGTAATCACTATTTCGTGTTCCTGTGGCGGAATAATAATAATAATAATAAAACCTGCTGGATTGCCGTCTGAAAATGTGAGACTCACAAGTCTAGAATTCTGAAAAGTGAGTGTCAGAGTCGGAGTTTTAATAATAATAATAATAATAATAATAATAATAATAATAATAATAATAATAATAATAATAATAATATCATCTTCATTGCGTGAGCTGGCTACGCAGTATGGGTAGTGTAATTGATAGCTTGTATTCAGAAGATGATATTCTCGAATCCCACCCGTGGCAACCTGGAAGTAGCCTTCAAGGAGCTCAAGTCATAGATCCTTAAAACAATAATGAATACCCTCACCACCAAACAAAGTTAGACAGCACTAAGGATATTTTTCCTCTGTCAAAGTCTAGCTCAAAATTTGCTGGATTGCGTTCTGAAAATGTTGAGACTCACAAGTCTAGAATGCAGAAAAGCAAGTGTGAGAGTCGGAGTTTGTCATGGACCAGTGAAGTACAGAAGTCTCTGCCCTGATGCTTACTTACTGTTTTTGACTCGCCGAGGTGTTTTTTTATTATACAATTGGGAGACTGCGTTGGTCATTCTCTCTGAATGTTCTATCAAAGGATTGCTGCTATTGAAAACTTACCTGACATGACGTCATGAGAATATATGGCTGGATAAGTACTTGGTTCAAGTAATAACCATAAATTAGAAACCAGTCGTGGTTTCTGGTGGCTCTTAGCGAAATGTCGAGAATCTATAATAATCTATATTATTTATAAGACTGGCAGATGATGCTTGTTGCATGGCCTGTCTTCCTCCACAAGCCCTAATGCAGCTCCTGTTCAACATTTCTCGTCAAGTAGTCAATTGTTGAAACCTGTTGTTTGGGTTGTAGACTGGTTTGACGCTGCTCCTAAGACCGTGTGCTAACATTTTTACCTAACTACTACATGTATGTTGAGTATTCAGCCCGAAGGCTGGTTGGAACCTCAACAGCTTCGCCGTCAGCTGACACAGATGGCCTAGACATCACTGAAAAGGTGTGTAAGGCAAATGAGGTGTGAGATAGTTTCCCACTGCTTTCCTCACCGAGCTACAAGTTGCTATTACATACCAGACTGCCAAGCCCACTTGAATGAACGTGCCGGGCTGAGTGTCTCATACGGTTAAAGCGCTGGCTTTTTGGGCCCAAGTTGGCAGGTTTGATCTTAGCTCAGTCCGGTGGTATTAGAAGATGCTCAAATACGCAAGCCTCGTATCGGTAGATTTATGGGCATGTAAAAAAAATCCCTCGGCAACTCCGAAAAGCGCAATAGTAGTTAGTGGGAAGTGAAAAATGAAATGTCGTATGGCTTTTAGTGCCGGGATATCCCAGGACGGGTTCGGCTCGCCAGGTGCAGGTCTTTCGATTTGACTCCCGTAGGCGACCTGCGCGTCGTGATGAGGATGAAATGATGATGAAGACAACACATACACCCAGCCCCCGTGCCGTAGGAATTAACCAATTAAGGTTAAAATCCCCGACCCGGCCGGGAATCGAACCCGAGACCCTCTGAACCAAAGGCCAGTACGCTGACCGTTCAACCAACGAGTCGGACTAGTGGGAAGTAAAACCAATAGACTAATAATAAAAAGTAGATGCTCGCACCAACCGGTCTTATGTGCGATATTTTAACGCCATTCAAAACAGGGACTGGCTGCACAACGAATGGCATCGCTAGCATCGTTCATACTTTATCACTTGAATAAACTGTCAAAGACAAGGATAAGACCAAGACATATTTGTTCTACCCAGGCTAGGAGACATGTACACTGTAAACTGTCTTGACAGCAGAGGCATATAGTACGCGTACATATACTCTAGTCTATTTGGCCTACCCCTACTGCTCTTACCATCTACACTTACCTCGAGAACTAAGTGAACAAGTTGCGTCTATCTCAAGATGTACCCTACCTACTTTTCTGGTGAAATTTGCCTTAATCGTTCTCTCTTCACCAACTCGATTCAGTGAATTTATCTTAATTTGTGACCTGATCTACCATCTAACCTACAGCATTCTTCAGTACCACAATCCTTCAAAAGCTAGTATTTTCGTCCATTTAGCACTAGTAATTTTCAATGTTTCACTTTCGTAAAGTGCCACGTTCCTATGTTAGATGTGAGATTTATTGCTAATATTGGAATAGATTGAACTGCTAAATTTATAAGTTATTTAAATTCACCACGATGTACAAAACCTCTTTAATTTCGTGTGGCTATTTTCAGCCGGGTGGAGCTCTCGTAAGGCAGACCCTCCGATGAGGGTGGGTGGCATCTGCCATGTGTAGGTAGCTGCGTGTTATTGTGGAGTATAATGTTATGTGTGGTGTGTGTTGCAGGGATGTTGGGGAAAGCACAAACACCCAGCCACCGAGGCAATGGAATTAGCCAATGGAGGTTAAAATCCTCGACCCGGTCGGGAATCGAACCCGGGACCCTCTGAACCGAAAGCCAGTACGCTGACCATTCAGCCAATGAGTCGGACTACAAAGCCCCTGAAAGACAGAGAATAGCTAGCCCTTGTAAAAAGCAGATCGAAAAGAATAAATTCCTTACTTCTAATGGACATTAACTCTCATAATGACAGGCTTAGATCCCTAGATTTCCAGGCCGATTTGCAGTATTTTAGAGCTTCCAATTTCAAAGGCTCTATAATGAAAAGTGACGTATGCTTTGATCTGAAACTTTCTTCACGTATTAATGAAAGTACCGGTATGCATTTACTTACGGACAGTAAACACTGTTCGTCACCTATATGATCATCCCAATACTGCAAAGCATATCTTCATGCGTCCGGCTCCATGGCTAAATGGTTAGCGTGCTGGCCTTTGGTCACAGGAGTCCCGGGTTCGATTCCCGGAAGGGTTGGGAATTTTAATCATCATTGGTTAATTTCTCTGGCGCACGGGTGTCAATTCATAAGACATGCACCTGGCGAGCCGAACCCTTTACCCTTCCTGCCTTTGAAATGTGGCACCGGCTTGAGACATCACAGGGTCGCTGACTGGGTACTACCCACAGAGACATCTTCGAATATTATAAACTAACCTTAAATTAATTATGCAGGAAGGATAAAAGAGAAGAAAATAAAATAATTAAATAAAAATCTGAATGAGAACCTTTACGAATACAAATTTATTGAAAAACTAAACTTTGGCAAAGCAAATACCCCTATACACATCAATAAACTCTTCGGACCAAATATTGTTTATAACCTTTGTCAACTCCGACTAAAAGTATCAACATCATGACTCATAAATTTCAAATCTTCTTCCAAACACATTATTCAATTTTGATTACTATTTCCTCATCTTATTTACCAACTCTACTCCAGTACCTCCAATTTTAATTCAATTCCATTCCACTCATAGTTGGTTATCACCATATTTCAAATTTTCCAATAATAAAAAAATATTATAATAATTTACCATCATAACCTTCGTTAATTCGTCAGAGTAAACTTTGAAATGTTAATATACAACCAAACTTCTTCCATTCATTCTTTGAATAAATAAATTCGTATTTACTCTCCATACCTTCAAATTTACTTCATCACCATATTATAAACCTTGTAATTACAATTACTAATTATCAAATTATTTACTTGATTACAACCCTCCATTCTTAAATGTATGAGGCTATGTAAATTCATTAAGCACAACATCCGCCGTGTAATTCATGAACTCATCATTTTAATTAATTAAATTCATAAAATTCATTATAATTCACTAAATTCGTGGTTATCATGTCATTATAATTGTTACCTCTAAGATCATGAATTTATCCAGTTACGTTTTTAATATCTGGTAATTTAACCAAAATTTTGATATATCATTAAATTATTCATCTCAAATTTTTATATAAAATAATCCCTATTATTATTTGAGTCCGAAACTATTTGACTTATTCTTTCTCAATACCATCCTCCACTCATATAAATGCTGATAATATGGAACGCACGCGCGAAATCGAAAGTAACCCTGACATAAATAAATTAAATTAATTCACCGATTCATTCAAAATTATAAATATCCCGCATATGCTTAATTAGCTGTTTATCATACACAAAACATATGCCTACCCTGTAGCAAGAAACCTACACTGCAATGATGAATGCACCTTAACCTACACTGATTCTACAAACAATGGGATAGAACCTCATTGTCACAAGTACAAACAACCAACGTGAACTGAATTCAACATCGCAAGAAATATTGCAACTGCAAATCAGAATTTGCATTGCTCACACACTGAAGAACATATAACATGAACAAAATACAACATAATTCCAATCATATAGTCACAGGGAAAATCATTATTCACTGACTCGGCCGGGCATCGAACTCCGACCCTCAGTATGGCATCACTACAGTGACCTATCGTTATACTCGCCACAATGAACTGTCACGAAGTGTATCTATTATTCTTTAATTTAAATGTGCTGTCCTATGTTCCACAAAACAGAATTATCTTACGAATGACTGTAATATTTTTTACTTGTAAGACCCTACCACAGCTGCCAGGCTCCCTCTAATACACAACACGCCGACCCGGTCTGCTACCTTATCTCACGCCCCGACTCATTTCATTAACACGGCATTTTAACTTGTCCGCACCCAATTAATATTCTCTCTCTCTCCACTCTAAATGAAGCCATATGTTCCTCCACAATATCCTGCGTATTCTTGCTTTCTGTGCGAACCGTAACTAATTATATATAACACTCTCAATGCATCTTATTTGTTCCATATTTCACGTGTATAATTCTACATTTCTCACTCAACATTATCAGGAACACGTATATCACTATGCCGGTATTTATACATATATGGCGCTACACAATCTCATTGGTTCGACCCCTGCGGTTGGCATTTTGTGTCTTAGAGGCCCTACTTCAACACTAGCTAACTACATCTCGGATAAATTATAGGATGAAACTTATTCCCTACAGCACATTTTTTTTCACTGGTTAACAATACACGTTACTTACTGATGACATATATATTCAAATCCCACTGTAATGTGCCGGAAAAACCAAGGTTCGAATCTTTGGTCAGTAAAAATTTTCTTGACGAACTTTTCATGCGACATGCCAGGTTAATCTATCTACTCCCTCTGACTAATACCTTACTGATGCCTCCTAAATCACATTAAATATTCACACACATACACGCTAGTGTTTATCAGAAGATCGCGCACTAAGGAAAACCATATTTCACACACGTAATAGAAGATCATTATTTACACACACATTATTTCCTCATTCGCGAAGACCATTTTAAACGCACGCTATAATATCACAATATTTACTCCCCCTAGACATCAGTATAAAATTACCTAAAAAACCTAACTATCCTTGCTACAGTACTTAAAGAGAAAATAAACGAATAATCATGCATTAATTTATTTACAAGCTAACAGCTAATCATGCACATGCCAGATATAATGAATCAGGGTACTTATCGATTCGGCGACGCTCCATACTCAGCTCCACGGCCTCATGGTTTCAGGTCGGCCCCATGATGTACTTAAGCCATCATACAGGCGGCCTCAGCACCTGAACCGATACCATTCTTCATAACCATGGTCTTCATTCCTGTGGCTTTAATGAATTCACACGACTTCACTTCTTAATACACAAAATACATATAAAACACAGATATAATTAAATTATTCTAGCACATAAACACTTATTTACACTGGTAGTGAATACTTTGTCCCTGCTCTTTTCCGCGAGTCTACCACGTGGCACTGCAAAGCGTCCTTGCATCGATCTCGCTCCGATCCTATTTTTCAGTTAATATTGTAAAAATCGCCTTCTTGAGTTTAACCAGATTTCCGGTCGTTATTGAGTTCAATACATAGTCTATCGGACCCGTAGTATCCTATCGACAACTAGTTAGTGGACTAGGAAATGCTCAAGATTAGGGTTCCTCGTGAACCACATACGCGTTACGTCCGACACGTTCAAATTTCCGTAGCAGAGTGAGTCTTCTGAGCGGCACGCGTCCTCTTCATGCACGCCAGCTCCTGGATATGGAACTCGGGGAACCCCATCAACAATGATGTAACATCCCGTCACGTATGCCTGCAATTATTTATTCCAATAAATTATTGCAAATATGCCGTCTTTAATTATTGTTCTCAAAACAGTTCAATATTATTTTCACATTATCCCTTGGTGGATTTAATTATTTTTGGAGGTCATTTGTACGGCACCCATCTTTAATTTACCCCCATCATTCCAAAACTTGCCACGCTGCTATTCGCTGCCTGAAAGTGCTGCCAACTTAAAACTGGTGACCTTGATCACACACTTCACGGAATATTCCAGTACTTCCCATTTCATCATCAAATGACCCTGACACGTGGAACTTATCTTTAAACCTGGGCAAGCGAAATGGCGCCACACATCCGGCCTATAATGAAACTGTGGTTCATTCCCTTATATGCCATCTTTAATTTATAATATTTTAAAGACAATGCTATGAGCCAATTGGGCTCAGTACCGGTATGCATTTACTTACGGACAGTAAACACTGTTCGTCACCTATATGATCATCCCAATACTGCAAAGCATATCTTGAAGCGTCCGGCTCCATGGCTAAATGGTTAGCGTGCTGGCCTTTGGTCACAGGAGTCCCGGGTTCGATTCCCGGAAGGGTTGGGAATTTTAATCATCATTGGTTAATTTCTCTGGCGCTGGGGCTGGGTGTATGTGTCGTCTTCACGATCATTTCATCCTCATCACTACGCGCAGGTCGCCTACGGGTGTCAATTCATAAGACATGCACCTGGCGAGCCGAACATGTCCTCGGACACTCCCGGCACTAAAAGCCATACGCCATTTCATTTCATATCTTCAAGTGAGGAAGCACAGAAAGTATCAAGTAGAGAGTAACGTTCAGTAGTTAAGACGTTATTTTGTCCGACTCCTTGGTTGAATGGTCAGCGTTGAGGCCTTCGATCCCGGGTTTGATTCCTGGCCGAGTCGGAGATTTTAATTGCGTCATATTAATTCTTCTGGAACGGGGAATAGGTGTCTGTGATTGTCCCAACACCTTCGTCTTCATATTCAGACAACAAAGTACACTACCAACCGCCACAGAAGTACGCAATAGTGATTACATCCCTCAGTATATGGCTGGTGTCAGGAAGGGCATCCGGCCGTAAAACAGGACGAAATCCACATGTGCAACGCAGCTCGCACCCGCAACCGCACTGTTGTGGGAAAAGCGTTAGAAGAAGAAGCAAAAAAAAAAAAAAAAAAAAAAACAGCAAAACAAAGTCACCTCCGTACAGGCCATGAAGACCCTTGGAGAAGTGGAAAGTAAAGGCTACCACCATTGTTAACCTCGGCACGTGATGGGGTAGAGTGGTTAGCTCTACGCCCGGCCGCCTTTGCCCCCAGGAATTAACCTGGTACTCATTTTTAGTGTAGGCTGAGTGAACCTCAGGGCCATATGCGCCTCCGGAAGTGGAAATCTCGTTTCTTAAATTTTACGACTTCCTGACGAGGATTCGAATCCACGTCCTTCCGGGCGAACAGAGCACGGCTTTATCGCCTAGGCCAGGCAGCCCCTACAAGAAGTTATTCTATGTTAAAAGTTAACTTATCATGAAGTTTAAAAATTCCGTTCGCGGTAAGAGTGAAGGTAATTGTTCCCTGGTAACGTAATTAGGAACTGCATTCTTTCCTCCATGGAAACGACTTATACGATTCTGCCATTAGTTGGATATAAACCACACTAAAAGTACGCACACCAGGCGAGTTGGCCGAGCGGTTAGAGGCATGCGGCTGTGAGCTTGCATCCGGGAGATTGTGGGTTCGAATCCCACTGTCGGCAGCCTTAAAGGTGGTTTTCCGTGGGTTCCCATATTCACACCAGGCAAATGCTGGGGTTGTACCTTAATTAAGGCCACGGCCGCTTCCTTCCAACTCCTAGTCCTTTCTTATCCCATCGTCGCCATAAGACCTATCTGCGTCGGTCTGACGTAAAGCATCTAGCAAAAAGAAAAGTTTTGCATGATAATAATGGGTCTACCAGGATGTACAACTATTAACAGAGTTAAAAGTTTATGTGAAGATGTAAGTATACAAGCATGTATAGCTAGAAAGCTAATAAAGAATTGGATAAGGTGATACGGGAAAGAAATATTACATTTAACTTCCCAACATCAGATGAAACCTTTAAAAGATGATGACTGGTTAAGCAAATTAAAAGAGGATGCTAGACAGGATAGGAAATGGAGACTGTTGAGATGAAGATTCAGAACGTTCATTTATAAGGAACACTTCAGGTTAATTGACTCTGGATCAAGCGATGTTACCTCGTATGAGTACATTCCTCTATAATGGCTGTGCGAGTTTGGAGGTCCTTCAATGATGTATAAGAATCGGACTGTACTCTGGGACCACAAGGCTGCCGGCAAACACGGTGCCGCCCGCCAGTGACCTACGGGAGCTTCCTTCAACCTGCAATTAATGTCCTTCATGGCTAATACTTCTATTCAACATACTCCTGCCTGTACCTATCGCACACTGTGTCTCAAAAGTAAATTCTTACTTAGCAATACACTTCGTTAACCATATTCTCAAGAAAAATAACAGTAGTAACGGAGAGAATCAAACATTATCCCTTCATATTATACACTTAGTTCATATATCGTTTAATAGGAGGGCCTATTAAGCGATTAGACACAGCATGGTCCCAGTTCCATTACAGTCTCGCTGAGTACAAGCACAGCTACTGTGTAACCACGCAACACCCGGAGGTTCATTTCCTGTGCGAGCGAGTACTTGGGCTACCTGCACTTGGAATGAGACAGGATGGAATGAAAAGAATATAGCAGATATCATGGACTCAGGAGGTCAAATGGACTGTGTCGCGGATGACCTGTCTAAGGCATTTGATACGGCGGATCATAGGAGACTACTGGCAAAAACGAGGGCAATTGGACTAGACAAAAAGTGACTTAATGGGTGGCTATATTTCTAGTAAATAGAACTCTTTTCAATTTTACTCGTCTCATTTGTTCATTCCACTTACTGTTAGATGCTAGTATAATTCCTATGGTATTCATCTCATTTGGGACCACCTTACTAAAACCGACTTAGAAACCCTAGAAATAGTAAAAGCCAGATTCCTGAAAAGAATACTGGGGATAGCAAAAACAGCGCCGTCAAGACTAGCGTATATGCTTGCAAAAGAACGCTTTTTCATAGAAGATATGAAGTACATCCTACAGCTACCATCTACACCACAAGCAGAAGCAGTCCTTAGGAAATGAAAGGAAAAACAAGAAGAAATATGGCCGGAATTTTTCACGACAGAAGCCATGCTAGACCGAAGATGGAGTGGACCAAACCAGGTTTTGCGTAGTGCCATTACTAGACTAGCTGTACATGGATTTCACCATAAATTGTGCATGAAAACATACTTCCATGACCCAGATGAAGACTGCTTATGCAAACTATGCAACAAAGTGTGTGAGCGTTATCATTTTACAGTTTGTACACAGAGACACAAGACTAAAGGAATACAGCAAAGAATAGTGTATTTTGTATCTATTTGATCAGTGTATACTACTTTTATGCACGTTTGTGCGCTATTTCCTTAATAATAATAATTCCTAAATATTCTGTTTTATTGACTAGTTCTAATTTTTCGCCATCTAAGCGAGCATGAATATTACAAGCCAATGTATTCATTAGAACTGGTAGAATATCGATCTCTGGCATTTCTTCACGTTCGGTTCTCGCAGCGCTCGACAATCGAAATGCTTTGGAGAGGATACTGACCCGCTGAACCTCTGACGCAAGGCTCAGTGCTGTGCTGTATAACCCTCTCCCGCCCAAAGCGTAGTAAAGCGTACTTGTACTTCTACTCACATGTATGAGCCATCTATCGGCCGATAGACAAATATAACTTACTGTTACTAGCATGCGCACTTCCTAGAGACCAAAGATATTGGTTTTCTTCTTTTAAAACCTTAGCAGGTGTGTTAGAACACGAAATACGGAAGGCAGTGACATATTGTAAACAAACATGTCGACGCGCGATAACGACATTGAACGTTTGGTGAACGATAATTCTGACTGTGAAACTGTCAGTAGGAACTCAGTGAAGTGGAAAGTGAAAATGAAAGTGACGATATTTCAGGAAATGACGACGTACACATGCGTGATGACATAGATTGTAGGCCTAACTTTCAGTGGACAAATACATTGTCTTACGTCGAACCGGCGGACTTTACTGAAGAGGTAGGACCTTGCCATTCTCTTCCTGTGAGTAGTACAGCATTAGAGTATTTCTCCCTCATATTTGATGAAAACATTCTCGATTTAATTGCCCAGAAAAC
The DNA here is from genome assembly GCF_040414725.1 of Anabrus simplex. NCBI lineage: Eukaryota > Metazoa > Arthropoda > Insecta > Orthoptera > Tettigoniidae > Anabrus > Anabrus simplex. Next base: position 145,380,690 of record NC_090267.1, on the reverse strand, counting down.
GTTTTTGTACAATATATATTTTTATAAATGTCTGCATTATCATAATGGTGGCTGAAAAGAATTGCTTTAATTCTGAGGAAAACATGCATTTTAATATGGGCGGGAAAGGGTATTCATTAGAACTGGTAGAATATCGATCTCTGGCATTTCTTCACGTTCGGTTCTCGCAGCGTTCGACAACCGAAATGCTTTGGAGAGGATACTGACCCGCTAAACCTCTGACGCAAGGCTCAGTGCTGTGCTGTATAATACAATAGAGAATTCCGCGCTAACTGATACATGTTTTGCGGAACAGTATCTCCTGGCTGGCAGACGGTTGGTGAGCATTAACTACTACTTTTTCATGTCGAGAACTTGGGATATTGTAGCCTTGTGTATACGTATACTAATTTGTCTCATAACTTGTTTTGATGCAATCTACTGTATAGTCCGTTTGATGTATTTGTGGTGAATTGGGGAGAAAGTGGCTATAATGTTGAGTAGGCTACGAATACAACGCTGTCTTGGAGTTGAAAGCAGAGAAAAAATATTCGAGAACGGTGATGGGATTCGAATCCAGTTTCTTTCTGAGTGTCTGGATGCTTTTGTCGCGTTTATAATGCTGGTCTTCTCAGTTCAATGGACGTATAGGCGTAATATTTCTTCTTTTCCTACCGCTTTGTACCACACCTGTGGATCTGGCCCTGATTTACGGCCGGATGCCCTTCCTGACGCCAACCCTATATGGGGGGATGTAATCACTATTGTGTGTTTCTGTAGTGGTTGGTAGTGTAGTGAGTTGTGTGAATATGAAGAGGAGAGTGTTGGGACGGACAAAAACACCCAGTCCCCGAGCCAGAAGAATTAATCATAAGCGATTAAAATCCCCGACCCGGCCGGGAATCGAACCCGGGACCCTCTGAACCTAAGGTCAGTACGCTGACCATTCAGCCAACGAGTCGGACGAACGTATAGACATAATATTATGTTTTAAATATCTCTCAAGGAGTTCTCATGTAGGGCCGGGTCTATGCAGTTACGACTGAATTGGAGATTTGAACTTCTGTCAACTTATAAGGCTCCTCGCTTACACCTGGGGGCGTGGAAGACGATATCGTCACTGGCTTTTCATCCAGGCGGCCGAGGTTCGAATTATGACCAATGCATATGAGATTTTTTTAAACATCACGTTTTTGTAGGTCGGGTACCGCAAATAATAGCCCCGTGGCTATGATCTAATATCAACAGTCACTTAAAGTTGACTTGCTTTTTTTTTTTTTTTTTTTTTTTTTTCAGTTTCATCTCTATTGCGTGAATTTCTTCTGGAAACTATTGTTGGGAAAGTTCGTTCGTTCGTAATCTGTTTACACTCCAGGGTCGGTTTTTCCCTCGGACTCAGCGAGGGATCCCACCTCTACTGCCTCAAGGGCAGTATCCTAGAGCTTCAGACTCTGGGTCGGGGGATACAACTGGGGAGGATGACCAGTATCTCGCCCAGGCGGCCTCACTGCTATGCTGAACAGGGACCTTGCGGGGGGATGGGAAGTTAGGAAGGGATAGATAAGGAGGAGGGAAGGAAGCGGCCGTGGCCTTAAGTTAGGTTCCATCCCGACATTTGCCTGGAGGAGAAGTGCGAAACCACGGAAAACGACTTCCAGGATGGCTGAGGAGGGAATCGAACCCACCTCCACTCAGCTGCCCTCCCGAGGCTGAGTGGACCCCGTTCCAGCCCTCGTACCACTTTTCAAATTTCGTTGCAGAGCAGGGAATCGAACCCGGGTCTCTGGGGGTGGCAGCTAATCACACTAACCATTACACCACTGAGGCGGACTATTGGGGAAGTAAAGAGGGTTATTAGATTTGTGAAATAAGTCTTTCATTTCAGGGGCTTCGCTTTATTTATCCGGTACTCTCTGTATTGGAAGGGTCGAAAACCTCTCTCTCACTCTAGAGTTGTCAAGCTTTCAGCAGTGCATATTTAACATTACTGAATAAGTCCCTGATCGACACTTAGCAAATTATAAAATAATAGATTGGAGATAGATAGCGTTATGTCGAGTGTCCGTGAACAAGAGAAAATTTCAAGTCATGAACTGTTCATTTGGCTTTATAGCAACTGTTTCCGAAGGGTGCAAGCTAAGAAGGTATCTTTTTATACCCCTCTAAATGTATGCACAGTCTCTTTGTTTTATCATTGCCGAGCTTAGTAGCTGAGGCGGTAGACCACCGGCCTTCTGAGCTGACGTTGGCAGATTCAATCCCGGCTCAGTCCGATCGTATTTGAAGGTGCTCAGATACGTCAGCCTCGTGTCAATAGATTTACTGGCACTCAAAATAACTCCTTCTGGAAATATTCCGGCAATTCGGCGTCTCTGAAAGCCGTAAAAGAAGTTAGTATGAACTATATTATTATTATTATTATTATTATTATTATTATTATTATTATTATTATTATTTTCAATGCTTTGGTTGGGAAACAAACATTTTGTTGGACTCACCATAATTGACCTGGAGACGTACTTTTACATTTTGAAAACTAAAGTTTAAACATATAAAAATCGAATTGTTTTGGATAATATGCCCCCTCCGCTCAACTAAAACACTGCGACAGTTAGATTTAAATACTACTGTATCTGTGTCGTAACAAAGACTAATGAAGTGACAAGAATAACAACTATTGTTACAATATGAATACACATGCTGAATAATGTGGTAGTTATTTGCTTTCAGATTTTCGAAGTGATATTTCTACATAAGGTACGATAGCCTTTCAACTTAAATGAATATATTACCGAAATGAATAATATTGTTCATTACTGGTCCATAAATTCGGGGTTTGACCATTAGGTTACAACAGTTTCTGGGTTGAAACCTGTTCAATACGGAACACATAACAACCCTTCTGTGGCCATTAGTTTGATGTCAATGCCCCTTCATATGACTCAGCAACAATCATCTTCTGACCTTGGATGTGAAGTTAGGAAGGCCTACTTGTTAACTCCTATTTCTGTAAACATTTCGTCCGCACGCGGTACACTGTGTGAGTGTTTACAATATATGAACATGGATAGATTGTTTTTTTTTCATTATAATAAGGCTTATGGGAGATACAATGCTCACGCATGCTCATGATGAGGGATACTTGTGTGTTGACGAGAAAGTTCTTGCTGAGGGAACTCGACCTTGGCAGTGACCTCCTATTTTGCAGTACTGGCTGAAGAACATGGACGAAAGCTACAAGAATATGGCAGAACCAATGGGAATTAAAAAGGAAAGCGGATGGGAATACCGAAAGCGGTGCTGAGTGATGCGTGGTGGGACTCTACCGGTAGGGCAGGCCTGCGGCGAGCCGTGGCTACCTTCCTCAGTCTGGTTTCGTTCGTACTGTGCAGTGAACGTATCGTGAGTGCTTCACGGCAGGAAGGAGTCATGTCCACCGCGGGTACGTACCGCCCACTTCTATCTGTTTTGTACTCAGGGCTCGTTGTCGCTTTAAATTGTCTTACCACCGTTGTAAAAGTGTTCAATAACCATGGCGTTGGTTTATCATAGCGTGAATTGTTTTCATATTGACTCTTGGCAACTAAACATATGAGTGCGCAAGTGATCGGTATTGGATTCTGAACGAGCTAAATTCCAAATTCTACTTTTTTAAAAGAAATATTTTATTGATTGTGTTAGATTATACAATATCGAATGAATGCAGATAAAGCGTCTAAGCGTTTTGAATCTCAAAATATCTAAATTTATTTACGTCAAGGTAGGTCTGGGGTCGCTGAAGATATCCTGATTGATTTTGGGTTTTGGCCGCGGTTTCATGGAGAATGAAAGCACCATTCCTAGTAACGCGGGATTTTCAGGTAAAAATTCCACCTCACAATCATCGTAATTCCAACTTGGATCCGTTAGAGTAGAAAATCAGCTGTTGAATTCTTGCAATGACCAACCATGGTATTGGTCTTACGTCCCATTTCCTACTTTTACGGTTTGCGGGGGGCCGAAGTGCCAGAATTTTGTCCCACAGGAGTACGTTTACACTCACTGACGCGAGGCTGTGTATTTGAGAACTTTCAAATACAGCACCACTGGATCCAACCAGTATGGACTCCGCCAATTTGGGCTCAAAAGACCATCGTCTGAGCCTTCCCTTCTATCTCCTAAACGTATCAGGTTTCAGTGAAAATATTTCACTTCCGAAGTCTGTTTAAAGAAGGTATCGGAAACATAAGAACACATGCTCATGGATAATCATCACTTTGAGAGGTATGGATTAGTAAATAGCAAATCACAAATTAAATGGAAAATAATTTTTTGTTATATACTCTACATTAGTTCACAGACACTTAGGTTTACATCCAGTGATCACCGTTCAGTAACTTAACGAAATACACTATATTATTATTATTATTATTATTATTATTATTATTATTATTATTATTATTATTATTATTATTATTATTATTATTATTATTATTATTTTCTTAATCCGTGGACTTTGTGAGGGATCCCACCTCTACCGCCTCAAGGGCAGTGTCCTGGAGCGTGAGACTTTTTTTTTTTTTTTTTTTTTTTTTTGCTAGTTGTTTTACGTCGCACCGACACAGATAGGTCTTATGGCGACGATGGGACAGGGAAGGGCTAGGAGTGGGAAGGAAGCGGCCGTGGCCTTAATTAAGGTACAGCCCCAGCATTTGCCTGGTGTGAAAATGGGAAACCACGGAAAACCATTTTCAGGGCTGCCGACAGTGGGGTTCGAACCTACTATCTCCCGAATACTGGACACTGGCCGCACTTAAGCGACTGAATGTGAGACTTTTAGGTCGGGGGATACAAGTGGGGTGGATGACCCGTACCTCGTCCAGGAGGCCACACCTGCTATGCTGAACAGGGGCCTTGTGGGGGAATGGGAATATTGGAAGGAATAGACAAGAAAGAGGGAAGGAAGCATGAAGGAAGCGTCCGTGGCCTTAAGTTAGGTGCCATTCCGGCATTTTCCTGGAGGAGAAATGGGAAACCACGGAAAACCACTTCGAGGATGGCTGAGGTGGGAATCGAACCTTCCTCCATTCAGTTGACCTCTCGAGGCTGAGTGAACCCCGTTCCAGCCTTCGTACCACTTTTCAAATTTCGTGGCAGAGCCGGGAATCGAACCCGAGCCTCCGGTGGTGGCAGCTAATCACACTAACCACTACACCACACAGGCGGATATTATTATTGTTATTATTATATCTCCGTTATGTTTATAATTCATTCATAGTCTAACCTAAAACAATATTGTCTTTCTCAGAGGTACCTTAAAACTTGTTCAGCGTAGGTTCAAAGTTCGTAGATTATTTATCGTACCTCACTTGTTATCATTTGTTATATAAGAAGACTGTGATATCTTGATTATTACCTCCGTGTACTCAGTGCATTTAACAACCTGTATTTAACGGTTTCTGTGTCCGGCCCCGCGATGTAGGGGGCAACGCTTCCGCCTGTCACACGGCGGACCCGGGTTCAATTCCCGGCCGAGTCAGGGGTTTTTAATTGTAATGATTAATATCCATGGCCTGGGGACTGGGTGTTTAAGACGTCCTTAATCTCCCTTTCCTCACACACAACATTCCACACTACCGCCATTCCAATTACACGCAGGTTCATACAATATGGTGCCAGTAGGGGCAAAAGATCCATATGGGTCGACGCCCCGAAAAAATAGCATTAAAAGAACATGCTGTCTGTACGGGTTTTTGTATTACGTAATACATCGGAAAAACAGGGATTACAGATTTTATGTAAGGTTCTACCCCGGTGTTCACAAGAAGATGAAGTGACAAACCTCAGCAATCATCTTCCTGTTCGGTCGCGAGATGAACTTATTCCGTCCTTACTAATGTTGTCGAGGTTGAATGCGCCCTATTCCAGACCTTACAGCTAAACTTAAATACATGACACAATAGGGAATCTAATCTAGACCAATCCCTATGTCATACCGTACATCCCAGCGATGTCATTGTATGTACATTATAATATCTTTGCAATGACTGTGCGGTGACTGTTTTCTCAGACTTCCACACTGAGTTCATTGAACTTCCAGCTGTGCGAGAGATTATTATTATTATTATTATTATTATTATTATTATTATTATTATTCACGACATCTTCTCAGTTTAATGGGGCCGGCAATATATATGGATTTAATACCGTTTTATGGCCGAATGCCCTTCCTAACGTCAATCCTCTCTGAAGAGATTTACTCGCTATTGCATGTTTCAGTGATGGTTTGCATCGTAGTACGTGTATGTAGATGTTATTTGATTTACGTCGCACCGACTCAGATAGGTCTTCTGGCGACGATGGGATAGGAAAGGGAAACCACAGAAAACTATCTTCAGGGCTGCCGACAGTGGGATTCGAACCGACTATCTCGCGAATACTAGATACTGGCCGCACTTAAGCGACTGCAGCTATCTAGCTCGGTGTGTATGTAGATGAAGATAAGTGTATTGTTAAGACGAACACAAAACACCCAGTTCAGAAACACAGGAATTAACTATACACAGTTAAAATCCTCGATCTGTCCGATAATCGAACACACGGCCCTCTGAACTGAAGACCAGGACGCTAATAATTCAGTTAGGGAGCCTGATTATTATTATTATTATTATTATTAGACTATTTTGATAAGGAATTTGGGATATTTTGTTCAGTAGCTCCCTGTACTTAACATATATGCAGTCTGTCTATACTATTGTGCACTGTCAGCGGCCCTGAAGATGGTTTTCCTTGCTTTCCCATTTTCACACCAGGCAATGCTGTACTTTAATTAAGGCCACAGTCGCTTCCTTTACACTCCCAGCCCTTTCCTATCCAATCGTCGCCATAAGACCTGTCTGTGTCTGTGCGACGTAAAGCCAATTGTAGAAAAGAAAACTTCTGTCAACTTTGTACATGCGTATATATTACTAATGGATAGAAGCTAGGATTGGAAAGGAAGAGACCGTAGTTGTTAAATCAGGCACATCCCGGCATTCACTTAACATTTAAAATTAAAGTGGGGAAATCGTGGAAATCTACTTCTATGATGATAAAAAATGGGATATAAACTACCGAGTGTACCCCATTCCTGTCCAGAATATAATACAATAATAATAATAATAATAATAATAATAATAATAATAATAATAATAATAATAATAATAATAATAATAATAATGATAATAATAATAGGAAGAAGAATTTTTATGATTTTGCGTCTCACTAATTACAATACTTTTACGGTTTCGGAAGACGCCGAGGTGGGAAAAGTTTGTCTCGCAGGAGTTCTTTTACGTGACGGTAGCTAAATCTACCAACACTAGGTTGGCGTATATGTGTACGTTGAAATAGATGACCATCGGACTGAGCCGACATCGAACCCGCCAAATTCGGTTTAGAAGATCAGTACTCTTAACCTCTGAGAAACTCAGCCCGGATCCAATCCAGAGATACGAATCGAACTGGGCCGATGACCTTCGATGTTAGGCCCCTTAAAGCAACAAGCATCATCATCAGCAGCGAATCGAACCCAGTTCACATGGGCTAATCTCTGAACTGCTACGGCGAACTAAGAGAAGAGAAGAAAGAAAGAAAGAAAGAAAGAAAGAAAGAAAGAAAGAAAGAAAGACAGAGCGAGTCAGCTGTACGGTTTGGGTCACGTAGCTGTGAGTTTCCATTCGGGAGATGGAGGGTTCGAACTCCACTGTCGGCACTCCTGGATATGGTTTTTCGTATTTCCCATTTGCACACCAGGAAAATGCTGGGACTGTACTTGAATTAAGGCCACGGTCGTTTCCTTCCCACTCCTAGCCCTTTCCTATTCCATCGTCGTCATAAGACCTGTTTGTGTCGGTGCGACTTAAAATAAATAGCGAAAAACTGAATTAAAAATAAAGAAAGGAATTGTAACAATTATAATACGAGTCGCTAGAAGCGCTGAGGGAACATAATACTTCCGTCATGCGTGGTAACACGAGCTACTTCTTCATATATAGTGGGGTATAATGTAGGTCACCATTAGGTGACGAATAAGGATGTATTTTCAGCTGTAGAGCGGCTGTGAAAGACAATTCGAACCCTGCGACATCATTAGAGCAGCCATGATATTCACCTGACGTAGTGAAGTAAGATCTTCGTGAAACCTCGATTTTTTTCAGCGATTTTTCTCTCACCACACTGCATAAACAATAATTATGACCTTTACTCAGTTAGTTTTCGGATTCGGCACTACGTGTTAATTTACACTACTTTACGGCCGCATGCCCTTCCTGACGTTAATCCTATGAGGAACGATCTATTTTCTATCGCGTGTGCTTGTGGTGTTTGGTAGTATGATAGGTTGTCTGTGTACTGACAAATGAACACAAATACTCAGTTCCCGAGACCCAGACACGGCTATTTGTGAGCATAAAATCGTTGTCGTTACATTCAGGGCCATGGCACATCGTGAGTGAAGGGATAAACTGCATTATTGTGATGCATATACGGTATATATTTTTCTCTTAACGGAGTATAGAACCGACAAGGCGTTGCCTGTATTTTTGATTTGATTTATAAATGCTATCCTTACATTTATGTGCAGTCTGTGTTGAAGATCTGTTCCTGCCCAAGCTCGATAGCTGCAGTCGCTAAGTGTGGCCATTATCCGGTATTCGGGAGATAGTGGGTTCGAACTTCATTGTTGGCAGCCCTGCGAATCCCAGTGTCGGCAGCCCTGTAGATGGTTTTCCGTGATTTCCCATTATAGCACCAGGCAAATGCTGGGGCTGTACCTTAATTAAGGCCACGGCCGATTCCTTCCCACTCCTAGGCCTTTCCTATCTCATCATCACCATAAGACCTATCTGTAAAGCCACTAGCAAAAATAAAACAAGAAAAAACAAATGAACTTAATTGGACGTCTCCATAGCCTAGTTCTCTGGTTGCAGCCCGTTTCATGGCCAGCAGATTACGATGCTGCCCGGCTTAATGGCATTCGAAGTTATTAACCTTGCTTTCGTGATCGCAGACCCTACTTCTCACATAAAGCAACCTTCAGAATGTCTCCACAAGGCTCAACCAACCCGGTTCCTCTACTGTTTATCAATCGAACTCTAATCCCGATCAGTCTTAACCGAGCGAGTTGGTCGTGCGGTAAGGATTGCGTGGCTACGAACTTGCATTCGAGAGATGGTGGGTTGGAATCCCACCGTCGGCAGCCCTGAATATGACTTTCCGTTGTTTCCCATTTTCCCATTTCACAACAGGCAGGGCCGCTTCTTTCGTTATCTCTAGGCCTTTCCTATCCCATCGTCGCCATAAGACATATCTGTGTCGGTGCGATATAAAGCAAATTGAAAGTTGGCGCCGGAATTTTGTCTGGCAGGAGTTCGTTTACGTGCCGATAAGTTTACTGACACGGGGCTGACCTATTTGAGAATCCTCAAATACCACCGGACTGAGCCAGGATGGAACCTACTAATTTCATTCATTCATTTATTCACGAACATAACAGGCGTTCAGCCCCAAATACATGTTCACAATAAAATAATCCAACCTAAGCCACATATGTTCACATAATGACCTACCATCCGGCCGAGTCATCACCCCTGGTGAGAAGAAGGGAACCTACTAATTTGGGCTCAGAAAGCCAGAGCCTTAACCGCCTGAGCCACTCAGCCCGGCCCTGAGATTTTTACCTGCCTATGAAGACTAGTTTAAAGTCCACTCAGCCTAAGTGAGAACAACATGAGGTGATATCTGACAGTGAAATAGCGGCCCCGGTCTAGCAAGCCAAGAATAACGGTCGAGAGGATTCATCGTGCTGATCACACATCACCTCTTAATCTACAGACCTTCGGGATAAGCAGATGTTGCTTGATAGGCCAAATGTTCTCTCTGACACTCCCAGCAAACGCAACAAATTAAAAAAATAAAAGGTAGACGGTCAGAACACTCAGGTTCAATTTGGAGCTACGCCTTCGTTTTCTTTTTTTTGCTAGTGGCTTTACGTCGCACGAACACAGATAGGTCTTATGGCGACGATGGGATAGGAAGGGCCTAGGAGGTGGAAGCGAGTGGCCGTGGCCTTAATTCAGGTACAGCCCCAGCATCTGCATGGTGTGGAAATGGGAAACCACGGAAAACCATCTTCAATGCTGCCGACAGTGGGATTCGAACCCACTATCTTTCGGATGCAAGCTGAGAGCGGCGCGCCCTCTAACCGCATGATCAACTCGCCCGGTCGCCATCGATTTAAGGCAGGATATGTTTTTCTGCCACGATACGGTGATCCTATTTAAAATCCAACCCGAAATCATATGGTAAGGCTAAATTATACTTATGATGTGACAACTGCGTATCTTTCACTTCTGGCATGCTAAAGAACTTCCGACAATCTAACGCCGCATAAAATATTCAGCAATACAAGAGACGTTTAACGAATAATATGATACATTTATGAGTTTTGATAGCCAATGCGAAAACCAGGAGTGAAATATCGACCTCCAGCTCAGAAACGGGACGCATGGTTTAGAATCTGCGTGGATATCACTGATCCAGCGTCGTACCTTACCTTAACTTATGTAGGCGGTACTTAAGAATATAACTTTGTCTGTAAACTTTGAACTTTTGTCTCAAAGTTTGTTTCTTCCTCGGTTTAAGCAAACGAAAATTTAAAATAGCTATACATTCGGTTTTATTTGCTTGTCTGTAATCATTTCGCGTGGATGCGGCTGAACATGAATTAATGAAACAGTGTTTGAACTGAAGGAACAGAGATTATAACTTGTTTAGATAATGCTGAGTTCGTGGTAATTTATGAAGAAGCAACAATGATTTAATGTAACATGTTTAATAAGTGCCGGATATTTTAGAAATTCCCGAAATGAATTTTCAAATATCTTACATACAAAAAAATATCAATATCATGAAGATATGATATATTTCCTTAAAGAAAACACAATGCAGATAGGAATAGGAAACCAGCAATCCAAAGGAATAGCTATACGATGTGGAGTGCCGCAAGGTGGACGAATATCACCTACTTTATTCAATCGAGCTATTAACTTCATTTACAATGAAATCTGTGACCCAAACTTTGCAACTCAGTATGGTTACGTTTTGAGTGATGACACAGTCTGACAGCCTCACAAGATTTACAGGTGATCAGGCAGTGATTGCCTGCAGCATCAATTCAGCTATTCGAATAATCCACGCAACACAACATATATTTTTCATCCATAGGTCTATAAGTTAATGCCAGAAAAAGTAAAGCAATAGCAATAAATCACGGCAAGCTAGTACAGTGCAATATCTACCTTGGTTCGGGAGACGTTATCTCATCCATTTCGGACAGTGAAACAATTACATACGTGGGATGCATGTTTAATTATGAACTTCTCTGTCATGCATGTACATTGTTGTTGATTTAATGACGTAAAATATTTTAGCTTCTTTCTATTGTCATTCATCGTGGTTAAATTGGTATGCTGTATCTTTCGACAACTAGTGTAGAAGCAAGCAACTCCATTTTTTTAAATAAATGATTTCCTCCTATTAACAGTATCTTATCTTCTTATATATAAAAATGAATGTTTGTTTGTTCGTATTCTATAAACTCAAAAACTACTGCACCGATTTCACTCAAAATTTCATACTTTGTTATTATTGCTCCTGAGAGGATTATGGAAGTGATTTGACAGGTTAAGTCCTCACCATTTCCTAGATTTAGGCCCTTTGGCACATCACAATT